>NC_134397.1:12803580-13103580 GCF_050003625.1 Haematobia irritans
CCGAAAAAAGGTTTTACATTGATAGCCGGCTTATGCCGAAATAAATTCGAATCAAACATATCTCTTTTCCTACCTATAGAAAATTTTGACAAAATTTTATATCTATAGAAAATTTTGACAAAATGTGTAACAGAAATAAAATTTTGGTAAATTATCTATAGACATAAAACTTTGAAAAAATGTACTATAAAAATACAATTTTGATAAAAGTTTCTATAGAAACAAAATTTTGACAAAATTTTCTGTAGAAATAAAATGTTGGCAAAAGTTACTATAGAAACAAAATGTTGATAAAATTTTCTATAGATATAACATTTTGACATAATTTTCTATAGATATATAATTTTGACAAAATTTTCTATAAAAATAAAATTTTGACAAAATTTTCTATAGATATAATATGTTGACAAAATTCTCTATAAAAATAAAATTTTGACAAAATTTTCTATGAAAATAAAATTTTGAAAAACTTGTCTATGGAAGTAAAATTTTGTAAAAATTGTCTACAGTTATAAAATTATTCACAAAATTTTCTATAGAAATAAAATTTTGACAAAATTTAATAGAAAATTTTGTCAAAATTTTACTTCTATAAAAATATTGTCAAAATTTTCGTTTTATACAAAATTTTGTCCAAAATTTTATTTAAAGAAAAAATTTTGACAAAATTTTATTTCTATAGGAAATTTTGTCAAAAATTTATTTTTATTTATTTACAGAAAATTTCTGAAGTACCATGAAAACCACCAATTTGTCAAAATTTTATTTTGGTAGAAAATTTTGTCAAAATTTTAACTCTATAGAAAATTTCGTCAAAATTTTATATCTATAGAAATTTTTGACAAAAAGTGTAACAGAAATAAAATTTTGGTAAATTATCTATAAACATAAAACTTTGACAAAATGTACTATAAAAATACAATTTTGATAAAAGTTTCTATAGAAATAAAATTTTGACAAAATTTTCTGTAGAAATAAAATGTGGACATTTATATAGAAATAAAATTTTGGCAAAATTTACTATAGAAACAAAATGTTGATAAAATTTTCTGTAGATATAACATTTTGACAAAATTTTCTATAAAAATAAAATTTTGACAAAATTTTCTATAGATATAATATTTTGACAAAATTTTCTATAGAAATAAAATTTTGTCAAAATTGTCTTTGGAAATAAAATTTTGTCAAAATTGTCTATGGAAATAAAATTTTTCACAAAATTTTCTTAGCAATAATATTTTGACAACATTTTCTATAGAAGTAAAATTTTAACAAAATTTTCTCTATAAATAAAATTTAATAGAAAATGTTGTCAACATTTTACTTCTATAAAAAATATTGTCAAAATTTTCGTTTTATAGAAAATTTTTGCAACATTTTATTTCTATAGACAATTTTGTCAAAATTTTATTTAAAGAAAAAATTTTGTCAAAATTTTATTTCTATAGAAAATTTTGTCAAAAATTTATTTTTATTTAGTTACAGAAAATTTCTGAAGTACCATGAATTCCACCAATTTGTCAAAATTTTATTTTGGTAGAAAATTTTGTCAAAATTTTAACTCTATAGGAAATTTCGTCAAAATTTTATATCTATAGAAATTTTTGACAAAATGTGTAACAGAAATAAAATTTTGGTAAATTATCTATAAACAGAAAATTTTGACAAAATGTACTATAAAAATACAATTTTGATAAAAGTTTCTATAGAATAAAATTTTGACAAAATTTTCTGTAGAAATAAAATGTGGACATTTGTATAGAAATAAAATTTTGACAAAATTTTCTATAGATATAACATTTTGACAAAATTTTCTATAGATATAAAATTTTGACAAAATTTTCTATAGATATAACATTTTGACAAAATTTTCTATGAAAATAAAATGTTGACAAACTTGTCTATAGAAATAAAAGTTTGTCAAAATTTTCTATAGAAATAAAATTTAACAAAATTTTCTATAGAAATAGAATTTTAACAATATTTTCTCTATAAATGAAATTTTGACAAAATTTAATAGACATTTTATTTCTATAGAAATTTTTGTCAAAATTTTATTTAGAGAAACAATTTTGTCAAAATTTTATATCAATAGAAAATTTTGTCAAAAATGTATTTTTATAGTACATTCCACCATAAATTCCACCAATTTGTCAAAATTTTGGTTTTGTAGAAAATTTTGTCAAAATTTCATATTTATAGAAAATTTTGAAAAAATGTGTAACAGAAATAAAATTTTGGTAAATTATCTATTTTTTGACAAAATGTTCTATAAAAATACAATTTTGATAAAAGTTTGTATAGAAATAAAATTTTGACAAAATTTTCTGTAGAAATAAAATGTGGACATTTCTATAGCAATAAAATTTTGGCAAAATTTACTATAGAACCAAAATTTTGATAAAATTTTCTTAGATATAACATTTTGACAAAATTTTCTATAGTATTAAAATTTGTTGTTGATATTGTTGGCCTTTTTATTTTAATTTTTATGATTTTTTATCTCATAATTTCGTCTTTAGGTCTATAAATTAAACTTGAAAATGTTGGTTTCTTGTTTTTTTATTTTACCGTCAGAACCGTTTTCAAGGATTTTCTCAGATGTCTTGTTTGATATATAAAATTTTTACAAAATTTTCTATAGAAATAAAACTTTGACAAAAATTTCTATAGAAATAAAATTTTGACAAATTTTTCTACCGAAATAAAATTTTGACAAAATTTTCTATAGAAATAAAATTGTAACAAAATTTTTTATATAGAAATAAAAATTTTCACACAATTTTCTATTTAAATAAATTTTTTCACAAAATTTTCAACAGAAATAAAATTTTAACAAAATTTCCTATAGAAATAAAATTTTGACAAACTTGTCTATAGAAATAAAATTTTTACAAAATTTTCTATAGATATAAAATTTTGACAAAATTTTCTACCGAAATAAAATTTTGACAGAATAACATTTTGACTGTATTGTCCATTTCTGGGATACTGCATTTTCCATCCCTGGGAACTTGTTATATTTTCAAATGGATACTAGTACAGCCGGAAAATATGCCAAGAAAAGTTTCTATATTTGCTAAACCGGGTTATTCCCATATATTATGATTTTCGATAAAATGGAGATACAATCGTATAATAATCTTAGAAATATGCGTTTATAAAATTGCGACATTTTTTGTGCGACTTTCTAAAAATTAATGTACCAGTCTTGTGTCACTTTCTGCATATTTTCAAAGGTAACGCTGGTACGCTTTAGACGTTTATGCAAGGCTAAGACATGCCCTCATGACTATTTGTAGGCTTAAATACTGTCGACTCAAACCCTATTTTTAGAGGTTCTTTTCAGAGTTTGCAGTCGTTGTTAATAACTCTAACCATTTGATGTCCTTATGAATGCGTTTACATACAGCAAACAAAAAAAAAAACAGAAAAACATCAAATGGAAAGCAAAAAATGAAAATGGGGGAAATATGGAACACAGTTGAAAAAGTATTTTCTTTTTGTTTACGAATGGAGACACTTTTTATTATGACCCACACAGAAAGTGAGTTACAGAAACAGATTATGAATGGTAGGGTGTAGTGAGGAGGGGGGTGGCATATCAAAAGTTGCTACAGATTTTGTTTTGAGTTACCATTATTATGGCATAAAACACGTTTAACACATAATTCTTAGTGAGATTGACAACATTTAAAAATTCACACGAAAACAGGAAATTCAACAGAGATATCAGAGTGTTTGCGTGTGTATGTGGGCGTATATATGTAAGTGTTAAACAAACGTGGTCTTGTTTGTTGAATTGAAAGCATTAACACATACTCCTAGACTAGACAAAAAGGCCATACATAGGCCAATTTCAAAAGATATGCTGATGGATTTTTTCACCTGTTTGAATTTGATACTTTAATACTTTCATGAAATGTCTGGGCCATAAAGGCAAATAAATTAGAAATATGCGGGGGAATTTAAAATTTTGGGTGGATAACCGATAGGTAATATAAAGCGCTATATATATATTTTTTTAATTTTATTGTTCAAAAGGACATAACATCAAATTTTATTTGAATTGGCTATTGAGATTTTTTCGCATTGGCTACCTTTAGTACGAATTATCATCTTCAACTGGTCAACAAAGCCATCACACGCTGCACGAATTTTTGAAGTATTTTGGCTGATTACCGGCGTAGTGCTATCTTGTAATAATCGATGTGATATTTTTTAATGCCTAAAAGTTCAACGGCTATTATGTTTCTCTCTTTCGTTATACGTAATGCACTACGAGTACAGTGACTCCAATTGACAATAAATGCAAAAAGGTGCTAAGTACCTTTTGTCTTAGAAAAGTACTTTTTCAAAGCCAATTTAGTACAATATCAATTCTCCTATTCATCATTCCTGATGCATATACATTTTCTGGGCTTTTCACACCATTCTAACTCTTTTCCTCGTTCTCGTTCTTCCTCTTCCTCTTTCTCCATCTCTGTTTCTTTTTAGAATTCACATTCATAAATCATTCATTGAACATATTTTCCCCATTCACATTTCACAATTTTCCAATACTGTGAAAATTAATTGATTGCAGTGTAATTAAAGAGTACAACCGAGATTAAATGCATCTTTATGTGGCCATGAGCAGCATTCATCCTCCAGCCATTTCAAATGGCAATAATTAATCCGACAATGCACAAAGGAAACAATTTGCAAATGTACATTCACACATACAAACACACACACACAGACGCATACACCAACACCGACACATCCGCATATGTGTATTCGAGATATTTGAAAATTTTCCTTTAGCTGCAAATGTCTTCTTAATTGTGAATACAATGCCATTTTTCCGGCTAAACTCAATGAAAGATCATTAGACATAAAGTAAAGAGGAATGTCTTTGTGGGTTGTCTATGAAAGAATAATGCTGAAATATGTCAATTAATTGTTGACTTATTGAATGGTTCTAACCTCTAACATATAATAGAGATTATTGGTGTATATGGGATATTCCAAAATAAAAAGGTGAAGAGAAGATGGGGTTTCAATACCCTCTGAATGTGGGTATTATTAATTAGTGCATAATCTAATTTTTGTATACCAGGCTGGTGTGCGCTAGGAACTTTTCATAAGACCAAGTATAAATCGCCTTAGGTTCGGCTGGATCGAATCTAAAATACACAACACCATGAACCATATATAAAAGTTTCCTTGGAAAATCCCGTCGTCGCAACCCGCTATGCTTGAAACTATTAAATCCAACAAAATCTTTCAAAAATATCAGTTCAAATGGTACGCTTCGGGAAGCGGGAATTTAAAGTTTCTACATATGGGGACTACATTGTTCAAAAGCAAAAAATGTTGGAAATAAAATTTATCTTAGAATCAGTTTAAATGTGTTCGAGGTGGTTTGCTTTGGTACGGATTATGTCCTTCAAACGGATGACAAAGTCATCACATGTTGCTTGACAGTAGCTCTGCGGTATTTTGGTCCATTACCGGTGAAGCACCGCACCTAGAGAGCTTAACATAGAATCAGGCATCACTCAGTGATAAATGAGAAGTTTACCACTTTGGTATCACAATGGACTGAATAGTCTGAGTCTGCGATATTGGACTGCCACTATACCTGACATAACCTAACGTACAACCCAACCACCATCCCAACAATAATGTTGGAAGTTGTTCTAAAGGTATAACTTTAAAAGAACAGCCAAAAATGTTTTAAATACACAGGAAGTTCTTTATATTAAATGGACACAATGGACTGAATAGTCTAAGTGAGCCTCATACTTCGAGCTGCAACCTAACCTATACCTACCACCATAGAATGGTGATGGGGGTATAATGAGTTGGTCATAATAACTTTTTCAGTTTATATAGTCGATTTCCGACTATATAAAGTATATATATATATATATATATATATATATATATATATATATATATATATATATATATATATATATATATATATATATATATATATATATATATATATATATATATATATATATATATATATATATATATATATATATATATATATATATATATATATATATATTCTTGATCAGGAAGAAATTCTAAGACGATATAACCATGTCCTTCTGTCTGTCTGTTGTAATCACGCTCTACAGCTTTCAATAATGCTGCTCTCGTCCTGCAATTTGACACAGATTCGTTTTTTGTTTGCAGGCAGGTCAAGTTCGTAGATGCACACAAATTTTTTTTCTGATTCAATCACGAAAGTAAATGATCCAATTAATTTTTATACCCTCCATCATAGGATGGGGGTATATGAACTTTGTCATTCCGTTTGTAACACATCGAAATATTGCTCTAAGACCCCATAAAGTATATATTCTGGGTCGTGGTGAAATTCTGATTCGATCTGAGCATGTCCGTCCGTCTGTTGAAATCACGCTAAATTCCGAACGAAACAAGCTATCGGCTTGAAACTTGGCACAAGTAGTTGTTATTGATTTAGGTCGGGTGATATTGCAAATGGGCCACATCGGTCCACTTTTACGTATAGCCCCAATATAAACGACCACCCAAATTTGGCTTGCCGATCCTCTAAGAGAAGCAAATTTCATCCGATCCGGCTGAAATTTTGTACATGGTGTTAATATATGGTCTCTAACAACAATTGGTCCACATCGGTCCACAATTATATATAGCCCCAATATAAACCGATCCCCAGATTTGTCTTGCGGAGCCTCTAAGAGAAGCAAATTTCATCCGATCCGGTTCAAATTTGGTACATGGTGTCAGCATATGATCTCTAACAACAATGCAAAAATTGGTCCACATCGGTCCACAATTATATATAGCCCCCATATAAACCGATCCCCGGATTTGGCTTGCGGAGCCTCTAAGAGAAGCAAATTTCATCCGATCCGGCTGAAATTGGGTACATGGTGTTGGTATATGGTGTCTAACAACCATGCAAAAATTGGTCCACATCGGTCCATAATTATATATAACCCTATATAAACCGATCCCCCGATTTGGCTTGCGGAGACTCTAAGAGAAGCAAATTTCATCCGATCCAGCTGAATTTTGGTACATGATGTTAGTATATGGTCTCTAACATCTATGCAAAAATTGGTCTACATCGGCCAATAATTATATATAGCCCCCATATAAACCGATCCCCCGATTTGGCTTGCGGAGCCTCTAAGAGAAGCAAATTTCATCCGATCCGGCTGAAATTTGGTACATGATGTTGGTATATGGTCTCTAAAAACCATGTAAAAATTGGTCCACAACGATACATAATTATATATAGCCCTCATATAAACCGATCCCCCGATTTGGCTTGCGGAGACTCTAAGAGAAGCAAATTTCATCCGATCCGGCTGAAATTTGGTACATGGTGTTAGTATATGGTCTCTAACATCTATGCAAAAATTGGTCCACATCGGTCAATAATTATATATAGCCCCCATATAAACCGATCCCCCGATTTGGCTTGCGGACCCTCTAAGAGAAGCAAATTTCATCCGATCCGGCTGAAATTTGGTACATGGTGTTAGTATATAGTCTCTAATGACCATGCAAAAATTGGTCCACATCGGTGCATAATTATATATAGCCCCCATATAAACCGATCACCAGATTTGACCTCCGGAGCCTCGTGGAAGACCAAAATTCATCTGATTCAGTTGATATTTGGTACGTGGTGTTAATATATGGCCCCATCCAAAAATTGGTCGAAATCGGTCCATAATTATATATAGCCATGATTATATATAGCCCCCATATAAACCGATCCCCAGATTTGACCTCCGGAGCCCATTGGAAGAGCAAAATTCATCCGATACGGTTGAAATTTGGTACGTGATGTTAGTATACGGTATCCACCAACCATGCGGGAATTGGCTCATATTAGTCTATAATTATATATAACCCCATATAAACCGATCCCCAGATTTGATCTTCGGTGCCTTTTAGAGAAGCAAAATTCATTCGATCTGGTTGAAATTTGGTACGTGGGGGTAGTAGGTATATGATATTTAACAACCATGCCAAAAGTGGTCCATATCAGTCCATAATCATGTATAGCGCCCATATAAACCGATCCCGAGATTTGGTTTTGGAGCCACTTGGAGGAGCAAATTTCATCAGAGTCAGTTGAAATTTGGTACATTGTGCTAGCATATTGCCGTTAACAACCATGCTTAACTAGGTCCATATCGTCTATAGTTATATAGCCCTCAGATAAATCGATCCCCAATCACACAAAAATTGGTCCATATCAAGTTCATAATTGTATATAGCCCACATATAAGCGACCCCCATATTTAAATTCTGGCTCTCTACGTACCGTGCAAAAGTCCATATCGATTCGTAATTATTTGTAGACTTACCTATACATACCTTTTTTGTCAAATATATATACCACGTATGGACTAGCTAACAATTTAGAAAACGATTTTAAGAAGTTTTAAGATACCACAACCCAATTAATTCGATTGTGGATGAGTCTTTCGTAGAAGTTTCTACGCAATGCATGGTGAAGGGTACATAAGATTCGGCCTGGCCGAACTGACGGCCGTATATACTTGTTTTAATTGAAATGTCTTCAATCACAGAAAGGTATCAATTAAAAAAATAATTGAAGGTCAATTAAAAACTTAATGTATCAATTAAAAAATTAATTGATACTATTAATGTTTGTTTCAATTTAATGTTGAATCAATTAAATTTTTAATTGAATATTTTTTAAAACTCAATCAAAATTTTAATTGGAAAAATTTTCGTGAAATGTTTTTCTGTGCGGGCTATATCGGTCCAGGGTTTGCTATAACCCCCATATAAAATGACCCCTCGACTTGGGGTTTTGGGCTTCTAGAATCCGTATTTTCTATCCGATTTGCTTGAAATTAGAAATCTAGAGGTATTTTGGTAGTTGCTTAATTTGGTGTCTATGGGTGCATGTTTTTGGCATAGAACTCATATAGACCTTGGACTTATATAAACCGTGGTTTTTGGTAAGACCGATTTCATTTTTTGAGGTTATTAAAGGCGCACTAATCATGAAAATTGGTTGAAACTGAATGTAAAACTTCCAGATTTTACTTCTCGTAATCATTTAAATTATGGGAGTAAAAATCTAAACATTTTAGATTTCAAATCAAGGTGTTATTTCATCATTTTCTTGCACGCTTACACTGAAAAAAATATTGTCGTGAGGTCAAAGATTTCATGTCTTTAAAATACGAATGCAAATTTTGCTTAGCATAGAAGACGCATTTCTTTAGTATAAAGTTTTTTTTTCCTTGACCAAAGGTCGATAAACTTTTCAATAAAGTCGTATTGTCCTTATAATTAAGTGATTTGATTTAAAAATGGATATCATAACATGAAAGAAAAAAATGTTTGGGCTAAGGTCAACTTGACTTTAATAATTTAGAAAAAATCTTTAAATTTAATGAAATTGTCTTTAAATTTGTTGTCTTTTTTGCATCTTGACTATAAAGCAAAAAATCGTTCAAATATAGGACATGCTTTTCAACACTTTATTTTAAAGAGGTTTTCTACTTGAAACACAGCATAATTTCTACTAGAAGTCGAGTCTTAATTTGGAAAATAAAGTCGTCGTTAACTTGTTTTTAAAGGACTTTGATAGCATATGAAGAACAAAAGCTGAAAAATCGAAAAATTAAAATTTGCTTCCTAGAAGCAATTACACAAAACCCGATTTTAAAAGAGAATTGTGTCTTAAAAGTATCCTTACTTGTATTCTCCGCTTCTTTGGCTCGGAATCAATACCAAATTTTTTAAAGTAAAGACAAAATCTTTGGAACCGGGTATGCTTTTTTTTCAGTGTACAAGAGATGTTTGCAATTTCTATAAAACTCAAACAAAAATGGTTTTTATAAATTCAGAAGCTGATCTAGTCTTCATAGGTAAAATATTTATCTTCGGGAAGCGTATTGGTTGAACTGATCTGCTTGAGAGAATATCTGTCATCAAACCCCCCTGAAATTTTCAAAGGAAACTATTATATTTGATTCTTGGTGGAGAGTATTTAAGATTCGGTCCGGCCGAACTTATTGCTTTATATATTTGTTCATCGTTTATATGGTAATTTAATTTTTTTTCTTATAGGTTAAAAACAGATTAATAATTAATAAAATGGTATAAATTGTTTCAATTTTGTTGAAAAAAATGCTAAATTCATTCTAGAAAAATTGTGTATTTTTTGAAAATATTTATGGTGTAACGTTTCACACATACGTTAGAATGCATTAAGAATCTTAAAAATTCTATAAAAATTATAAAATTTTATAAAAAATATTTATTTGGCAAATTATCTCAAAAAAATTCACATCCTAAATACTGAATTGGGATCACACCTTAAGAAGTGATGCAAATTCAGTGCAACGGCTGTTGAAATGGTGGACATCCGTCCTATGACAAGTCCATGTTAAATTCATCGCTTCTGCGACAATTTTGTAGTACTTCCGGATCCACTTTTTTGACGACGCTTTTTTTCTGGGAAGTTGCAGGAGGACCATGTTCCATTTCCTGATGAAAAAGAAACATTATGTTCTTGAAACATGTTTGCGGTGATCATATTCCTTCTCGACGTGTGATGATGAAAATCTAAAATAAAAACTAGAGTAATAAACGTATTATACTCTTTAATACTATAGTGTATGTCATTAGATGGGGATCCTCATATTTCATTTTCCAGAAAATACTTTTCTATGTATGTACATTCATTATCTTACCAACATGTTAATACGTGCCAGAGTTATCTAAATCACTCCTTTACTCGTAATATGGGACAAAATGAAATCCCTGACAATATTCTAAATGTTTAACATCACCATTTAACATTTATCCAGGTGAGTTTGTATACCAAATGCAAGTGTGTATGTCTGTGAGTGTGTGGGTTGGTGTGTATGTGTGTGGCTTGGTGTGTTTATTGCTCCAAACTGTTCTAATGAACTTTCACCTGGTATTTATCAACGTACATATTTATTTAATTAAACTGGTACTGGGATTTGCCATTTGTCATAGTTAGATGGGTCGTCAATGGAAATATTTGGTCAAATCGATGGTATATAGTCATGCATGAGGGCCAAATATACAAACCCCCAAACAAAAAATATTTTGCTGGAAATGAATAAAAGACTTTGGGGGCCTGAATTGTATAAAAATATCATAGCATAAAATAACCCAAACAAATATTTTGCTCAAAATGAATAAAATACATTGGGGGCTCAATTGTATACAAAAATGTTAGCACTTTCGAGCATTATGTTTTGTCCTATAGCGATCCCATTTAGTTGTATCAACAACATAAAATGTTTGCAGGGTCTACACTAATATCATTGTGAGTGTATGTTATATATGTGTGTGGCAGATATTATTATATAAACTATGTTGCATGCTCGTGTTTGTATTATTAATAAGAAATACACATTCTAATGTAAATATTGCGGCAAAATCTCATAATTAAGATAAGCTTCATGGTTGAATGGCTTCAAAGATGGTGAATCGTGCAAAAGCTATGCAGTCGCATTATAATCCAGTCGTAGGGAGTGTGTTTGCAAGCTTTAGAGAGAGAATGAGATATAAAACAGATAGAACACACGCACACAAATAAACATTCGAGTAGAAATACAAAATAACTAAAATGTGATGCGTATATCTGTAACTGCACACTATACTAAGTCGATATGAAGAGATTTTATTTTATTTTTTTTTTTTTTTTTTTTGGCAAAATGAAGTCAGTCAGTTTTATGAGGCATGTAATTTCACTTTATGAGCTCCTTCTATTTTCCCTAACTGCAAGCAGAAAAGTTATGTTGTAGGGATACAGAAGTCGAAAAAAGTCGAAAATTCAAGGTCGGCTTTTTGTAATCTTCAAAACTAATTAATTTGGCTTGTTGTGCGATGTATTTTTTCCATCGCATGCTTTTTTTATTCCAGGAATTCCGGGGGGCCAATGAAAATTTACCCCAAAAAGCTAAATGAAGCAGGACCTCAGAAAGTTATATGGAAAACAATAATACAAGATTTTTATGTTTTTGTTTTGGGAGTAACCCGTTGGGATTTGTCAAAATTTTATTCCTATAGAAAACATTGCCAAAATTTTATTCCTATAGAAAATTTTGTCAAAATTTTATTACTATAGAAAATTTTGTCAAAATTTTATTCCTTTAGAAAATTTTGTCAAAATTTTATTTCTACAGAAAATTTTGTCAAAATTTTATTACTGAAGAAAATTTTTCTTTATGGTTATTTTCCCATTTGGTTCATTATTGCTTTAGGGTACTAACGGATACACATAAAATCACTAAATTCTTAGGGAATTTAAGCTTATATTTTGGGTTTTGTCACTTCACTTATTTTCCCTTAAGTGATATATTCATCTACAACCACTGGTATGCTAGAGCAATGCAAAAGCGTTTGTTTGCATTCTGCATAGAGTAAACAAATATACAAAGATATATCTATTTTGAGGATTATATACTCGAAAAAGGATTAGATATGAAGGTCTACTGATAATGTAAGGAATCTGGAAGGAACTAAATGTTAAGAAATTTCATATAAAATAGGACTTTCTGCCTAATAGGACTTCTGCCTAGTTCAAGTAGAAATATTTGCCAAGAAGATTTTGCAGATGAATTGTTTGCTGGTTATTGTCTGAAATAAAAGTCCTACTTATCGATGGATAAGCCTATATAAATAATGCATATTTTGGATCTGGAGAAAATTCTATTTCTACAGAAAATATTGCCAAAAAATTTTTTCTATAGAAAAATTTGTCAACATTTTATTTCTATAGAAAAATTTGTTAAAATTTTATTTCTATAGAAAATTTTGTCACAATTTTATTTCTATAGAAAATTTTGTCATAATTTTATTTCTATAGAATATTATGTCAAAATTTTATTTCTATAGAAAATTTTGTCAATATTTTATTTCTATTGAAAATTTTGTCAAAATTTTAAAATGCTGTCAAAAGTTTATTTCTATAGAAGGTTGTCAAAATTTTATTTCTATAGAAAATTTGGTTAAAATATTATTAAAATTTTCTATATAAATTTTGTCAAAATGTTATTTATATAGAAAACGTTGCCAAAACTTTATTTCTATAGATAAGCCTGTATAATTTCAATGGATACGCCTATATAAATTATGCACATTTTTGATCTGGAGGAAATTCTATTTCTATAGAAAATTTTGTCAAAAATTTTTTTTTATTGAAAATTGTGTCAAAATTTTATTTCTATAGAAAATTTAGTCAAGATTTTATTTCTATAGAAAATTATGTCAACATTTAATTTCTATAGAAAATTTTGTCCACATATCATTTCTATTGCAAAATTTTGTCAATTTTTTTTTCTATAGAAAATTTTGTCAAAATTTTATTTCTATAGAAAATGTTGTCAAAATTTAATTTCTATAGAAAATGATGTCAAAATTTTATATCTGTAGAAAATTTTGTCAAAATTTTATTTCTATAGAAAATTCAGTCAAGATTTTATTTCTATAGAAAATTTTGTCAAAATTTTATTTCTATAGAAAATTTTGTCAAAATTTTATATCTATAGAAAATTTTATCAACATTTTATTTTTATCAAAAATTTTGTGTTAATTTTATTTCTATATAAAAATTGTCAAAATTTTATTTCTATAGAAAAAATTTGTCAAAGTTTTATTTCTATAGAAAATTTTATCAACATTTTATTTTTATAAAAAATTTTGTCTTAATTTTATTTCTATATAAAATTTTATTTCTGTAGAAAATTTTATCAAAATTATTTTTGTAGAAAATTTGGTCAAAATTTTGTTTCTATAGAAAATTTGGTCAAAATTTTATTTATATAGAAAATTTTGTCAAAATTGTATTTCTATAAGAAACCTTTATCAAAATATTATTTCTATAGAAAATATTGCCAAAATTTTATTTCTATAGAAAATTTTGTCAAAATTGTATTTCTATAAGAAACCTTTATCAAAATATTATTTCTACAGAAAATATTGCCAACATTTTATTTCTATAGAAAATTTTGTCAAAATTTTTATAGAAAATTTTGTCAAAATTTTATTTCTATAGAAAATTTTGTCCAAATTTTATTTCTATAAGAAACTTTTTTATCAAAATATTATTTCTATAGAAAATATTGCCAAAATTTTATTTCTATAGAAAATTTTGACAAAATTTTATTTCTATAGAAAATTTTGTCAAAATTTTATTTCTATAGAAAATTTTGTCAAAATTTTTTTTCTATAGAAAATTTTGTCAAAATTTTATTTCTATAGAAAATTTTGTCAAAATTTTATTTCTATGGAAAGTTTTGTCAAAATTTTACTTCTATAAAAAATTTTTTCAAATTTTTATTTCTATAGAAAATTTTATTTCTGTAGAAAATTTTGTCAAAGTAGAGGATACTGATGAGGAATGCTGATGAGGAATGTGGTAATTCCGAAACAGCTGTACATCCAACCATCTTGCAGTCTATAGGGCTTTGCCCAAATAAATTTGACAAGCATACTTTTCCTCTGGTGGTTAAGCTACACTTGTAGTTTAGTCAATGCATGGCTTTAAGCTGAGATCAAAAAACAAAAAAACAACAAAAATTTTATTTCTTTAGAAAATTTTTTCAAAATTTTATTTCTGTAGAAAATTTTGTCAAAATTTTACTTCTATAAAAATTTTTGTCAAATTTTTATTTCTATATAAAATTTTATTTCTGTAGAATATTTTGTCAAAATTGTATTTCTATAAAAAAAATGTTTCAAAATTTTATTTCTGTAGAAAATTTTGTCAAAATTTTATTTCTGTAGAAAATTTTTTCAAAATTTTGTTTCTATATAAAATTTAATCAAGATTTTATTTCTGTAGAAAATTTGTCACAATTTTATATCTATATAAAATTTTGTCAATTTTTTTTTCTATAGAAAATTTTGTCATAATTGTATTCCTATTGAAAATTTTGTCAAAAATTTATTTCTGTAGAAAATTTTGGTCAAAATTTTATTTCTGTATTTGTATAGACATCTTATTTTTATAGAATATTTTATCAACACTTTATTTCTATAGAAAAATTCTGTCAAATTTTTATTTCTATAGAAAATGTTATCAAATTATTATTTTTATCGAACATTTTGCCAAAACTTTATTTATATAGAAAATTTTGTCTAAATTTTCTATAGAAATAAAAATTTGAAAAAATTTTTATAGAAGTAAAATTTTGACAAAACTTTCCATGGAAATAAAATTTTGTCAAAATTTTATTTCTATAGAAAATTTTGTCAAAATTTTATTTCTATAGAAAATTTTGTCAAAATTTTATTTCCATGGAAAGTTTTGTCAAAATTTTACTTCTATAAAAATTTTTTCAAATTTTTATTTCTATAGAAAATTTTATTTCTGTAGAAAATTTTGTCAAAATTTTATTTCTTTAGAAAATTTTTTCAAAATTTTATTTTTGTAGAAAATTTTGTCAAAATTTTACTTCTATAAAAATTTTTGTCAAATTTTTATTTCTATAGAAAATTTTAATTCTGTAGAAAATTTTGTCAAAATTGTATTTCTATAAAAAAAATGTTTCAAAATTTTATTTCTGTAGAAAATTTTGTCAAAATTTTATTTCTGTAGAAAATTTTTTCAAAATTTTGTTTCTATATAAAATTTAATCAAGATTTTATTTCTGTAGAAAATTTGTCACAATTTTATATCTATATAAAATTTTGTAAATTTTTTTTCTATAGAAAATTTTGTCATAATTGTATTCCTATTGAAAATTTTGTCAAAAATTTATTTCTATAGAAAATTTTGGTCAAAATTTTATTTCTGTATTTGTATAGAAAATTTTGTCAAAATTGTATATCTATAGAAAATTGTGTCAACATCTTATTTTTATAGAATATTTTATCAAGACTTTATTTCTATAGAAAAATTCTGTCAAATTTTTATTTCTATAGAAAATGTTATCAAATTATTATTTTTATCGAACATTTTGCCAAAACTTTATTTATATAGAAAATTTTGTCTAAATTTTATTTCTATAGAAATATTTGTCAAATTTTTATTTCAATAGAAAATTTTATCAAAATTTTATTTCTGTAGAAAATTTTATCAAAATTTTATTTCTGTAGAAAATTTTGTCAAGATTTTATTGCTATGGAAAATTTTATTTCTGTAGAAAATTTTGTCAAAATTTTATTTCTTTAGAAAATTTTTTCAAAATTTTATTTTTGTAGAAAATTTTGTCAAAATTTTACTTCTATAAAAACTTTTGTCAAATTTTTATTTCTATAGAAAATTTTAATTCTGTAGAAAATTTTGTCAAAATTGTATTTCTATAAAAAAAATGTTTCAAAATTTTATTTCTGTAGAAAATTTTGTCAAAATTTTATTTCTGTAGAAAATTTTTTCAAAATTTTGTTTCTATATAAAATTTAATCAAGATTTTATTTCTGTAGAAAATTTGTCACAATTTTATATCTCTATAAAATTTTGTCAATTTTTTTTTCTATAGAAAATTTTGTCATAATTGTATTCCTATTGAAAATTTTGTCAAAAATTTATTTCTATAGAAAATTTTGGTCAAAATTTTATTTCTGTATTTGTATAGAAAATTTTGTCAAAATTGTATATCTATAGAAAATTGTGTCAACATCTTATTTTTATAGAATATTTTATCAAAACTTTATTTCTATAGAAAAATTCTGTCAAATTTTTATTTCTATAGAAAATGTTATCAAATTATTATTTTTATCGAACATTTTGCCAAAACTTTATTTATATAGAAAATTTTGTCTAAATTTTATTTCTATAGAAATATTTGTCAAATTTTTATTTCAATAGAAAATTTTATCAAAATTTTATTTCTGTAGAAAATTTTATCAAAATTTTATTTCTGTAGAAAATTTTGTCAAGATTTTATTGCTATGGAAAAAATTTGTCGATCTATTATTTCTATAGAACATTTTATCAAAATTATTTCTGTAGAAAATTTAGTCAAAATTTTATTTCTATAGAAAATTTTCTCAAAATTTTATTTGTATAGAAATTTTTGTCAAAATTTTATTTGTATAGAAAATTTTGTCTAAATATTATTTCTATAGAAAATTTTGTCAAATTATATTTTTATAGAAAATTTTGTCAAAATTTTATTTTTATAGAAAATTTGTCTAAATATTTCGATTCACTTCAGTCGGTTACAGCATTTTAAATTAATAAATTAAATTAATTTATTTTTATTTTATATGGCTGAGCTTTGTTTTAGTTCCTCTTGCCGAAATCACCATCCTCGCAAATACTTCACAAAGTTATTTGGAATTAATTCAGGCGATTTAGTAGATGCGACAAAGTTACTCATTTTCAGTTCTTAAATTTTTGAAAACGCAAGTACACACACAAGGAAGATATCTATGAATCACACACACACATGAATATAATCCAATGTCTATAAGACTCTTTAAGGATACACGTGTAGGTATTTCAAATATTTGTAGCGATATAAGCACGTGTGTGTATGTGTGTGTATTTACATGTATGTGTGAACATTATTAATTTGTATTAGTATAGTATGTATTATTAATTTGTATTAGAGCTTAATATTTAATTAAAATTAAGCAAATAAATGTGGTCTGAATGACACAATGTTACACAAAAATCCCAAAACTATACCAACATCATTACAAACAGAATTGAAGGCAATTGTAAAACTTCATACGCTTTTTCTTCAACCAACTTAACCGAATATATTTACCCATGGCCTTAAAGCCCTGTTTATTTTGTCAATTAAAGTAAATATATCCTTAAGTGTGCAAAAAGGAGATCTTAACTTGAGGTTGTCAAGAGTGTAAAGAGTGGTGTTGTGGCATTTCTTACTCTTCTTCAAATAGATCAGTAACAACTGTGTGGCTTTTAAGGGAATTAATAAAGAAATACCAATTGTTGATTAGCTATGACATTTTTTATAAAATTTCCATTGTGACAAAGTAAATAAATATGCCTAAATTAATTCGAAGAAAGCCATTAAATATTGTAAGGGAAATATAATTAGCAAAGGCTGGATATTACTTTTAATATATGGAGAGAAGAAATATGTCCAGATGCTAAAAGGAGTAAAACACTAAAATGGTTAGTTTACAAGCTACTAGAAGCATTTGCGTCTGAGTTTATTTAAAAATAACTATAAATGGCCGAAATTTCGACCATATCTACGATCTTTGCTTAGTATAACAAAAAGAGTAAGAATGGTTAGAATGGAGTTTGTAGTAGATTTTGCATGTAGATTTTATGGAATATTCTTCCTCAAGATGATAGTAGGATAATAATACGATTTTCGATATTAAACTGCAGATTCCAAGCCCCCATGAAGTCAACTTAAAGGATCTTTCAAGTTAGCTGATTTTAAATTTCAAGCAAATTGGAAGAAATGTGGGTCTCCCAAGCTTTCAACAAGTCTAATCGGGTTATGTAAACCTATGCAAAAAAAAAACCAGTAAGGAAAGTCTAAAGTCCGGCGGGGCCGACTATATTATACCCTGCACCACTTTGTAGATCTAAATTTTCGATACCATATCACATCCGTCAAATGTGTTGGGGGCTATATATAAAGGTTTGTCCCAAATACATACATTTAAATATCACTCGATCTGGAAGAATTTGATAGACTTCTACAAAATCTATAGACTCACAATTTAAGTCGGCTAATGTACTAGGGTGGAACACAATGTTAGTAAAAAATATGGGAAACGTTTAAATCTGAAGCAATTTTAAGGAAACTTCGAAAAAGTTTATTTATGATTTATCGCTCGATATATATGTATTAGAAGTTTAGGAAAATTAGAGTCATTTTTACAACTTTTCGACAAAGCAGTGGCGATTTTACAAGGAAAATGTTGGTATTTTGACCATTTTTGTCGAAATCAGAAAAACATATATATGGGAGCTATATCTAAATCTGAACCGATTTCAACCAAATTTGGCACGCATAGCTACAATGCTAATTCTACTCCCTGTGCAAAATTTCAACTAAATCGGAGTTAAAAATTGGCCTCTGTGGTCATATGAGTGTAAATCGGGCGAAAGCTTTATATGGGAAATATATCCAAATCTGAACCGATTTCAAGCAAATTTGGCACGCATAGTTACAACGCTAATTCTACTCCCCATGCAAAATTTCAACTAAATCGGAGCAAAAAATTGGCCTCTGTGGGCAAATGAGTGTAAATCGGGCGAAAGCTATATATGGGAGCTATATCTAAATCTGAACCGATTTTGCTGATATTTTGCAAGTTTTTCGAGACTCATAAAATATTCGGATGTACGGAATTTGAGGAAGATCGGTTGATATACACGCCAATTATGACCAGATCGGTGAAAAATATATATGGCAGCTATATCTAAATCTGAACCGATTTTTTCCAAACTCAATAGGGATCGTCTTTGAGCCGAAACAGGACCCTATACCAAATTTTAGGACAATCGGACTAAAACTGCGAGCTGTACTTTGCACACAAAAATACATCAACAGACAGACAGACGGACGGACGGACGGACATCGCTAAATCGACTCAGAATTTAATTCTAAGCCGATCCGTATACTAAAAGGTTGGTCTATGATTACTCCTTCTTGGCGCTACATACAAATGTACAAACTTATTATACCCTGTACCACAGTAGTGGTGAAGGGTATAAAAATGGTATAGATTTGATGGACTCTAAAATACCTCTAGATTAAAAATTTGAAATAGATCGAATGAAAATTTATATTTCCATGCCGTCGAGAAATCAAATACGAAAATCTGTGTATATGGGAGTTATATCAAAACAAGGACCGATATAAACTAGTCACCGTGGTGCATTGGTTAGCATACCCGCCTTGCATACACAAGGACGTGGCTGATACGACCGAACATCAAAAAGTTTTTCAGCGGTGGATTATCCCACCTCAGTAATGCTGGTGACATTTCTTCAAAGCTTCTCTAAGTGGTTTCACTTCAATGTGGCATGCCGTTCGGACTCGGCTATAAAAATGAGGTCCCTTGTCATAGAGCTTAACATGGAATCGGGCAGCACTCAGTGATAAGAGAGAAGTTCACCAATGTGGTATCACAATGGACTGAAAAGTCTAAGTGAGCCTGATACTTCGGGCTGCCACCTAACCTAACCTAATCTAACAATATACGACCGTATGTTCGGCCAGGCCGAATCTTATGTACCCTCCACCATGGATTGCGTAGAAACTTCTACCAAAGACTGTCATCCACAATCGAATTATTTGGGTTGCGGTAATACTTACCGATAACAAGGCACCTTAAAACTTCTTAACATCGTGTTCTAAATTGTAAGTTGATCCATACGTGGTATATATTAGACAACAAAGGTATAGCAAAGTCTACAAATAATTACGAACCGCTATGGACTTTTGCACCGTAATTAGAGAGGCAGAATTGAAATGTTGGGGCCACTTTTTAAGGGGGCTATATACAATTATGAACCGATATGGACCAATTTTTGTGTGATTGGGGATCGGTTTATCTGAGGGCTATATATGATTATGGATCAATATGGACCAATTTTTGTATGATTGTTAGACCCCATACAATAACACCACGTACCAAATTTCAACCGAATTGCATGAATTTTGTTTCTCAAAAAGGCACCGGAGCTCAAATCTGGGTATCGGTTTATATGGGGGCTATATATAAAATGATGGACCGATATGAACCAATTCTTGCATGATTGTTAGAGACAATATATTTACACAGCATACCAAATTTCAACCGGATGGGATGAATTTTGCTCCTCCAAGAGGCTCCGTGGGTAAAATCTGGGGATCGGTTTATATGGGAGCTATATATAATTATGAACCGATATGGACCAATTTTTGCATGGTTTTTAGAGACCATATACTTACACCACGTATCAAATTTCAACCGGATCGGATGAATTTTGCTACTCCAAGAGGCTCCGGAGTTCAAATCTGGGAACCGGTTTATATGGGGGCTATATATAATTAAGGACCGATATGGACCAATTCCTGTGTGGTTGTTAGAGTCAATATACCAACACAGCGTACCAAATTTCAACCGGATCGGATGAATTTTGCTCCTCCAAGAGGCTCCGGAGTTCAAATCTGGAGATCGGTTTGTATGGGGGCTATATATAATTATGGACATATATAGACCAATTTTGCATGGTTGTTAGAGACCATATACTAACACCACGTACCAAATTTTAAACGGATCGAATGAATTTTGCTCCTCGAAGAGTCTCCGGAGGTCAAATCTGAGGATCGGTTTATATGGGAGCTAAAGGGTGATTCTTTTGAGGTTAGGATTTTCATGCATTAGTATTTGACAGATCACGTGGGATTTCAGACATGGTGTCAAAGAGAAAGATGCTCAGTATGCTTTGACATTTCATCATGAATAGACTTACTAACGAGCAACGCTTGCAAATCATTGAATTTTATTACCAAAATCAGTGTTCGGTTCGAAATTTGTTTCGCGCTTTACGTCCGACAAATTTTGTTCAGCGATGAGGCTCATTTCTGGTTGAATGGCTACGTAAATAAGCAAAATTGCCGCATTTGGAGTGAAGAGCAACCAGAAGCCGTTCAAGAACTGCCCATGCATCCCGAAAAATGCACTGTTTGGTGTGGTTTGTACGCTGGTGGAATCATTGGACCGTATTTTTTCAAAGATGCTGTTAGGTTAGGTTAGGTTATGTGGCAGCCCGATGTATCAGGCTCACTTAGACTATTCAGTCCATTGTGATACCACAGTGGTGAACTTCTCTCTTATCACTGAGTGCTGCCCGATTCCATGTTAAGCTCAATGATGCTGTTGGACGCAACGTTACGGTGAATGGCGATCGCTATCGTTCGATGCTAACAAACTTTTTGTTGCCAAAAATGGAAGAACTGAACTTGGTTGACATGTGGTTTCAACAAGATGGCGCTACATGCCACACAGCTCGCGATTTTATGGCCATTTTGAGGGAAAACTTCGGAGAACAATTCATCTCAAGAAATGGACCGGTAAGTTGGCCACCAAGATCATGCGATTTGACGCCTTTAGACTATTTTTTGTGGGGCTACGTCAAGTCTAAAGTCTACAGAAATAAGCCAGCAACTATTCCAGCTTTGGAAGACAACATTTCCGAAGAAATTCGGGCTATTCCGGCCGAAATGCTCGAAAAAGTTGCCCAAAATTGGACTTTCCGAATGGACCACCTAAGACGCAGCCGCGGTAAACATTTAAATGAAATTATCTTCAAAAAGTAAATGTCATGGACCAATCTAACGTTTCAAATAAAGAACCGATGAGATTTTGCAAATTTTATGCGTTTTTTTTTAAAAAAAAGTTATCAAGCTCTTAACAAATCACCCTTTAAATATAATTATTGACATATATAGACCAATTTTGGCATGGTTGTTAGAGACCATATACTAATACAACGTACCAAATTTCAACCGGATCGGATGAAATTTGCAGAGGCCCGCAAGCCAAATCTGGAGGTCGGATTATATGGGGGCTATACATAAAAGTGGTCCAATATGGCCTATTTGCAATACCATCCGACCAACATCAATAGCAACTGCTTATGCTAAGTTTCAAGTCGATAGCTTGTTTCGTTCGGAAGTTAACTTGATTTCAACAGACGAACAAACGGACGGACGGACATGCTTATATCGACTGAAAATTTCACCACGACCCAGAATATATATATATATATATATATATATATATATATATATATATATATATATATATATATATATATATATATATATATATATATATATATATATATATATATATATATATATATATATATATATATATATATATATATATATATATATATATATATATATATATATATATATATATATATATATATATATATATATATATATATATATATATATATATTCAGTCCATTGTGATAATCGATGTGTTACAAACGGAAAGACAAAGTTAATATACCCCCATCCTATGGTGGAGGGTACAAAAAAACTATCTTTTCTGGCTAACTGCATATTCCCTCACATCTTTCCCACTTCCACGGGATTTTTTAGGTCTTAGCACCTTATTATTTAATACAAACTTTAAAAGAATTTATTCGATTTTATAATTTTTTTAAATTTTACCTTTCGTCTGGACGGAGAATCGAACCACGGACCATACAGTTTGAAAGTCAACACACTATCCACTGGTAGATGTTATTGTCATCAACAGACAAACAGTTCAAACAGTTATATTTATATAGCATAGATTCGGGCGCCCACGAACCGATGTAAGGAAACTTTAGTTGACAGAAACCGTAGATCAACGGTTACAATGCCCGCCTTGCATACAAAAGATTCCTGGGTTCAATCCCTGTTTCGAGCGAACACCAAAAAGTTTTTTTTGGGAAACGGATATAATGTAATTTGGCATATATTTCAAAAATTAATTTAATCTATTCTTGTGCTGAGTGCGACGGTGTTGAGTCCTCTTGAAATATCAATGGTCTGCGGCCGAAATGTTTGTCTGTCCAGAACTTACCCCACGATTGATAGTCCCACTCACAGAGAAGGAATATGATCAGCTAAAACATGTTTCAAGAGCAAAATTTTATTTTTGGACGGGAATATGTAACATGTTTGTCACAACCATATTATTTTCTTAGAAATAATGTATCTGATTTCGGCAACCATGTATATTTTTGACGAGAAAACAATATTTTTGCGACAAACATGTTCCATGTTCTCCGTCTAAAAATAAAATTTTGCACTTGAAACATGTTTGGGATGACCATATTACCCTTCTGCAAGCATCATTACCATCGGTGGCACTTGAATTCTGGTGGTCAATCGAAGGTGTACATTTTCGCAATGGCTTTGCTATGATGAAAACCAAATGGGGTAATTGACCATTTTCGTGCATGCGAAGCAACTACTTGATTTTTTCCTTTGTAACCTTTTTGTGCATCACTGAGATCTGATCCTTATGGAATTTCAAAGGCTTTAGTCCAAGCCATATGGGTTGCATCCGTTCTTCCGATGTGGTTAATTTCGATTAAATCTGGACTTAACTTTTTGGATTATTTCTGGTGTTGTTACCGTTTTTTGTCGTCGAATTTTTCATTTAAATGCTGGAGGGCTCTAACAGAAGCCACTTCCAGCCAAGACACCAAACAACCAAAATCAAAATTGTAACAATTGAACTCCCCTGAAGAAGACAACAAAAATTGTCGAAACGTTGGGAACAATGCAATAAAAAAGTCTTTTTATTTGCGGAAAACAACCTTAGGTCTGATAGCTTAATTAGATGGGAAAAATTTTAAAACTAATAAACGGACCAAAAATAATAATCAAATTGTAACATGTAGGTCAAAGTGCAAAATGCTTGTCTAAAAACAAAAAAACATTAAACTAAAGATGAAAAATCATCAATATAAATATTCGCCTATATTTCAAAGTTTTCAAAAATTCAATATTTCTTTTAATTTAAAAATTATTGACCATATTAAAAAAAAAATACATAAACCGTTTATCGAAGATATTGTGTCTGTGAAAATGGGGTTAAAACACAATTTAATTTTTTCCCCATATGGACATATTTTATAAAATATTTCTTTCCTTTCTAATTATACAATTATTTCCTTTATATTAAACAAAATTTTGCTTTATAAAAATATTCGTCTTTAAGTGAGGGAAACAAAGGACAGCCATTAGTCCTTAAGCTAATTAAATAATTTTTTAATGCAAGGATTATGAACTTTCTTTTAATTAAAATTTCTTTATTTCAAATACATTTTCTTTAATATTGTGTTAATAATGTATCCTAAAATTTAGGTTGCGTAATTATTTACAGCAGTTTTTTTTTTAATTTTAAAAAATTTTTTAAATTTAAATTCTATTTACTTTTTTTATATGTACTCGTATGGGCAAAAAATCACTTATTCTGAAACAAAAAACTTTGGTTATTTTTCTTAAATATTTTCCTTTAATTTTCCCATATCCTACTACTTCATCTCATTGCAATCTAGGCGAAGATTATTCTTGGCATTTAGACATCTTCTTGTGTATTTGTGTGTGTGTGTTTGTGGTGGAAGCATGCTTACTTTAATGACACTTTATAAGATTTGGTCTTTGGACTTGCATTCGAATCGCATTTTAAATCGACAGTAGATTTAATTGGAATGCTCTTTGTTGTTGTCTCTTAGCCACATTAGACTTACAAGTCTCCCACAAGATTCCTACACAATCCAAAGGACACTTTGATCTGATATTCCATTCATTTTTATGATTTCCGTCTGTTACTATCTTTAAGTGTTTCCATTGACATTTCTTATGGGGGGTAAATGGGAAAAAGACCAAGAAAAAGCAAAAAGTTCAAGATAGAAATGAGAAGTCCCAACAGATTTCTTCGATATAAAATTGCAAAACGAAACTAAAACATTTGCGAAAAACTTTTGGACATCTTTTGCAAAATGTCGAAATAAAGACAAAAGTGGAGTCGAAGTGTCCACATAATGTGGGGGTTTATAGAGTGTAACGAATGAAGAAATTCAGCATGATATAATTAAATTTTTTTTACTAAAAAAATATTCCAATTCATATGAGGACCTACTTTCAGTTCTTCCTATATTGTTGTGAATCCTCATCGACTTTTTGCCTTCATGTTTTCTTTTCCCTCTTTCCCAGATCACTCCAATATTCCCCATGTACAAATGCTGCCTTGGACTCGGGCAAAAGTCAAAATCAGACACTTTCATGCAATGTTTAAATGATGGCAAATTTCTTTACGTTTTCTATGCAGCAATAATTACGCTGCAATTAGTAATGTTCAATTATGCATTAGGTTCGTCTATTCATTTTAAAGTCCAGAAGTACTTTTAACTGTTGCCCCATCCCAAGCATCCGTTGTATTCTCCTTCATTACTGTTTGCCTTCTGGTGCATATTTTTTGGGGTGGATCAGAGGGCATGAGAAGGCAAATGGAAATGCTTTGCTTTATGCTACATTACACCATTGGGTTATTTCCATGGAAATAAGTGAGGGCATAAGTAATTGAAGTACAAAACTCAAACGAGTTGCCGCTCGAGCCAAAAAAATTATCTACCAAAATTTGGAGAAAAATTTAATTTTCTCAAAATTTTATTTCTATAGATAATTTTGTCAAAATTTTATTTCTATTGCAAATTTTATTTCTATAGAAAATTTTGTCAAATTTTTATTTCTATTGAAAATATTATCTATAGATCTATAGAAAATTTTGTCAAATTTTTATTTCTAATGTTGTTAAATTTTTATTTCTATTGACAATTTTGCCAAAATTTTGTGTATATAGAAAATTTTGCCCAATTTTATTTATATAGAAAATTTGTTCAAAATTTTATTTCTATAGGAAATTTTGTCAAAATTTTATTTCTATAGGAAATTTTGTCAAAATTTTATTTTTATAAAAAAGTTTGTCAAGATTTTTATTTCTGTAGAAAATTTTATCAAAATTTTATTTCTATATAAATTGTCTCAAAATTTTATTTCTATACAAAAGTTTGTTAAAATGTTTATTTCTGTAGAAATTTTTTTTTTTAAATTTTATGTCTATAGAAAATTTTGTCAAAATTTTATTTCCATACAAAATTTTATTTCCATATTCTTATAGGAATTTTTGTAAAAATTTTATTACTATAGAAATTTTTGTGAACATTTTATTACTATAGAAAATTTTGTCAAAACTTTTATTTCTATAGAAAATTTTGTCAAATTTTTTATTTCTATAGAAAATTTTGTGAAAACTTTAGTTCCACAGAACATTTTTTGAAAACTTTATTTTTATAGAAAATTTTCTGAAAATTTAATTTCTATAGAAATTTTTCTAAAAATTTTATTTCTATAGAAATTTTGTCAAAATTTTATTTTTATAGAAAATTTTGTCAAAATTTTATTTTTATAGAAAACTTTGTCAAAATTTTTTTTATAGAAAATTTTGCTAAAATTTTACTTACATAGAAAATTTTGTAAAAATTTTATTTCTATTGAAAATTTTGTCAAAATTTTATTTTTATTGAAAATTTTGTCAAAATTTTATTTCTATAGAAAATTTTGTTAAATTTTTATTTCTATAGAAAATTTTGTTAAATTTTTATGTCTATTGAAAAATTTGCCAAAATTTTGTTTATATAGAAAATTTTGCCCAACTTTATTTATATGGAAATTTTTTTTCAAAATTTTATTTCTATAGGAAATTTTGTGAAAATTTTATTTTTATAAAAAAGTTTGTTAAAATTTTATTTCTGTAGAAAATGTTATCAAAATTTTATTTCTATATGAACTTGTCTCAAAATTTTATTTCTATACAAAAGTTTGCCAAAAATCTATAAAAATTGTTTTCAAAATTTTATTTTTATAAAACATTTTTTCAAAATTTTATGTCTATAGAAAATTTTGTCAAAATTTTATTTCCATAGAAAATTTTAACAAAATGTTATTTCTATCGAAAATTTTGACAAAACTTTATTTCTGTAGATAATTTTTCAAAATTTTATTTTTATATAAAATTTTGTCAAAATTTCGTTTCTACAGAAAATTTTGTCAAAATTCCGTTTCTATAGTGAAATTTTTTCTATAGAAAATTTTGTCAAAATTTGGTTCTATATGAAATTGTGTGAAAATTTTTATTTCTATAGAAGATTTTGTCAAAATTTTATTCCTATAGGAATTTTTGTCAAAATTTTATTACTATAACAATTTTTGTGAAAATTTTATTACTATAGAAAATTTTGTCCAAAATTTTATTTCTATAGAAAATTTTGTCAACATTTCTATTTCTATAGAGATTTTTGAAAATTTTAGTTCCACAGAAAATTTTATTTTTATAGAAAATTTTCTGAAAATTTTATTGCTATAGAAATTTTTCTGAAAATGTTATTTCTATAGAAAATTTTTTTCTAAAAATGTTATTTCTATAGAAAGTTTTCTGAAAATTTTATCAAAATTTTATTTCTGTAGAAAAGTTTGACAAAATTTTATTTCTATAAAAAAATTTGTCAAAATTTCATTTCTATAGAAAATTTTGCCAAAATTGTATTTTTATAGAAACTTTTGTCAAAATTTTATTTCTGTAGGAAATTTTCTGAAAATTTTATTCCTATAGAAAATTTTCTGATAATTTTCTTTCTATAGAAAATTTTGTAAAAATTTTATTTCTATTGGAAATTTTTTCTCCATAGAAAATTTTGTCATAATTTTATTTATATTGGAAATTGTGTCAAAATTTTTTCTCCATAAAAAATGTTGTCATAATTTTATGTTTATATTTTTTTTGTTTTAAATTTTAGTTCTATAGAAAATTTTGCCATAATTTTGTTTTTATAGAAAATTATACTATAATTTTATTTTTATAGAAAATTTTGTCAAAATTTTTATTTCTATAGAAAATTTTGTCAAAATTTTTATTTCTATAGAAAATTTTGTCAAAATTTTTATTTCTATAGAAAAGTTTGTCAAAATCTGATTTCTATTGAAAATTTTGTCAAAATTTTATTTCTATAGAAATTGTGTCAAAATTTTATTTTTATTGAAAATTTTGTCAAAATTTTATTTCTATAGAAAATGTTGTCGAAATTTTATTGCTATAGAAAATTTTGTCAAAATTTTATTTCTATAGAAGATTTTGTCAAAATTTTATTTCTATAGAAAAATTTTATTCAAAATTTTATTTTTATAGAAAATTTTGTCAATATTTTATTTTAATTGAAAATTTTGGCAAAAATTTAATTTCAAATGTGGGGATCGGTTTATATACGGTCTGTATATAATTATAGACCGATATGGACCAAGTTTTGCATGCTTATTTGAAGGCATACAAAATTTGTTCTACCAAGAGGCTCCATAACTTAAATCTGGGAATCGGTTTATATGGGGCTCCATCTCCGTTTGAATGATCCTGCATTCGTTGCCTACTCTATAGGACTCCCCAATTCCCGTATCTTTGCAGTATATTAAATTAGCCCAAAAGTAGAGTTGCATTGATTCGACTTTACCATGCGGAAAAATAAAAGTTTTCACACATATTCCCATATCTTCATTCTCTCTCATAGTTTTAATAATTCGCAACTAAAATTTTACACTCAAAAAGTTGTAAAACTTATCATAATATGGCAGATACACCAAACACCCAAAAAACACCTCAACTCATATGAAGAGGACACAGGCAAACGATGTGCATAGCAAAATTACCCATACACCCATTCAAACAATATGGTTAGAACCAAAGACAAAGTTATTGCAGCAGTGTTTTCTCACATCTTCTCACAAGCACATACAAATTTATAGCTGCAGGATATACGATTGTTGTTGCTTGTGTCAGTTAGGATATAGTCTGCTTGGGCTATGCTTTAAGCTAAAGGTAACTGCAGGCCTGGCTATGACTATTACGTAATGTGGCCCATATGCCAATAGAGATCTAGACTTGGGGCTTTAGTTATGCAGCCTTGAATGCAGTTAAGATAAGCTGGAAAATTGTAATTAAACATAGTTGTGATATTACTCCTAGCATTTCTAGAACTCCTTCCCTCCTCTCTCTTTCTAGGGAAATGGCCTTTTCTATTTTCCTCTTGGTTTGTTTGTTGTTTGGGGCTTTACAGGACATTACAAATATAAATTGGTGAAGTTAAAATTATTTTAAATAAAATTATTTTAACAACACTGATGTTTTATAGTTTAATTAAAGATTTGGATGGATAAAAAATGTCACATACATGTGAATGTATTTTGAATCTGGGTTATCGGTTTAATATTTGCTCAAGTATTGCAAATAAGGCTTATCGTTTTAATCCTCATGATATTCGGTATAAATATACATGGTGGCTGATATGTATTGTAATCATATCCAGGTTGCCATCACATATAAACCGCCCGTTTCAAAGCTGACAGCATTCTTTCAGGGACAGTTCATTTTATCGTTTACAAACTTACAAAAGCATTGTAATTTTTGTATTCAGAAATAAAGCTATTCGTGAAGGAAGGGAGTCATGTGGTGCAATGATGAAGTGAAGGTTAGATTCGATCGAAATCCATGCCGCTGTGGGAGAATATTTGCTCGTGAGCTGAATATATTGCGAGAACGCATGCAACACATATTTTATCCAATGATAATCCATTTCAAATTGAGTAGTGAATCACGGTCGCCACTCGAGCCAAAAATAATCTAGTTTCTATAGAAAAGTTTGCCAATATTGTATTTCTGTAGAAATTTTGTTAAAAATTTTATTTTCATAGAAAATTTTGTCAAAACTTTATTTCTATAGAAAATTTTGTCAAAATTTTATTTCTATAGAAATTGTTGGTGCAACACATATTTTGTCCAATAATAATCCATTTCAAATTGAGCCAAAAATAATCTACCACAATTGGGAGAAATTTCTACCAACAAATTACCAAACAAAAAAAATATTATTTTCTATAGAAAATTGTCCCAATATTGTATTTCTGTAGAAATTTTGTTAAAAATTTTATTTTCATAGAAACTTTTGTCAAAATTTTATTTCTATAGAAAATTTTGTCAGAATTTTATTTCTATAGAAAATTTTGTCAAAATTTTATTCCTATAGACAATTTTGTCAAAATTTTATTTCTATAAACAATTTTGTCAAAATTTTATTTCTATAGAAAATTTTGTCAAAATTTTATTTCAATACAAAATTTTGTAAAAATGTCATTTCTATAGAAAATTTTGTCAAAATTTTATTTTTATAGAAAATTTTTTTCGAAATGTAGAAAATTTTGTGAAAATTTTATATCTATAAAAAATTTAGTCAAAATTTTATTTATTTATTTATTACAAGATTTACAATCATAATAAATTATGAAAATAAATATAAAAAAACAATTAGGTACTAACAACAAATGTTTTTGACCCAGTAAAAGTTTTATTTTTTATAGAAAATTTTGTCAAAATTTTATTTCTATAAAAAATTTTGTAAAAATTTTATTTCTATAGAAAATTTTGTAAAAATTTTATTTCATTCGTGTTTTGTTTTTTATTGTGGGTTTGTACTTCAATCTTGTAGTTTAGTCAACACAATGGTTTTAAAGCTGAGATCAAAACAATAAATAAAATTTTATTTCTATAGAAAATTTTTTCGAAATGTAGAAAATTTTGTCAAAATTTTATTTCTATAACAAAATTTTTCAAATTTTTATATCTATAAAAATTTCTTTTTCGAAATTTTATTTCTATAGAACAAGTTGTAAACATTTTATTTCTATAGAAAATTTTTTTTCGAATTTTATTTCTATAGAAAATTTTGTAAAAATTTTACTTTTTTAGAAAACTTTGTCAAAATTTTATTTCAATAGAAAATTTTGTCAAAATTTTATTTCAATAGAAAATTTTGTCAAAATTTTATTTCTATAGAAAATTTTGTAAGAATTTTATTTCTATAGAAAATTTTGTAAAAATTTTATTTCCATACAAAATTTTGTCTAAGTTTTATTTCTATAGAAAATTTTGTCAAAATTTTATATCTATAAAAAATTTAGTCGAAATTGTATTTATTTATTACAAGATTTACAACCATAATAAATTATGAAAATAAATGTAAAAAAACAATTAGGTGCTAACAACAAAGGTTTTTGACCTAGTCAAAATTTTATTTCTATAGAAATTTTGTTCAAAATTTTAGTTTTATAGAAAATTTTGTTCAAAATTTTATTTCAATAGAAAATTTTGTCAAAATTTTATTTCTATAGAAAATTTTGTCAAAATTGTATTTCTTTAGAAAATTTTGTTAACATTTTATTTCTATAGAAAATTTAGTTAAAATTTTATTTATTTATTACAAGATTATGAAAACAAATATAAAAGTACAATGAGGTGCTAACAATAAAGGTTTTTGACTTAGTCAAAATTTTATTTCTATAGAAATTTTGTTCAAAATTTTATTTTTATAGAAATTTTTTTTCAAAATTTTATTTCTATAGAAAGTTTTGTCAAAATTTTATTTCATTCGTGTTTTGTTTTTTATTGTGGGTTTGTACTTCAATCTTTTCCTCTATTGGTTAAGCTACTCTTGTGGTTTAGTCAACACAATGGTTTTAAAGCTGAGATCAAAACAACAAATAAAATTTTATTTCTATAGGAAATTTTTTCGAAATGTAGAAAATTTTGTCAACATTTTATTTCTATAACAAAATTTGTCAAAATTTTATTTCTATAAAAATTTCTTTTTCGAAATTTTATTTCTATAGAACAAGTTGTCAACATTTTATTTCTATACAAAATTTTTTCGGATTTTATTTCTATAGAAAATTTTGTAAAAATTTTACTTCTTTAGAAAATTTTGTCAAAATTTCATTTCTATAGAAAATTTTGTCAAAATTTTATTTCTATAGAAAATTTTGTCAAAATTTTATTTCTATAGAAAATTTTGTCAAAATTTTATTTCTATACAAAATTTTGTCAATATTTTATTTCTATAGAAAATTTTATATCTATAAAAATTTAGTCAAAATTTTATTTATTTATTACAAGATTTACAATCATAATAAATTATGAAAATAAATTTAAAAAACAAATAGGTGCTAACAACAAAAGTTTTTGTCAGTCAAAATTTTATTCTATAGAAATTTTTTTTTCGAAATCTAGAAAATTTTTTGAAAATTTTATTTCTATACAAAATTTTGTGAAAATTTTATTTCTATACAAAATTTTGTCAAAATTTAATTTCTATAGAAAAAGTTGTCAACATTTTATTTGTATAGAAAATTGTTTTCCCATTTTATTTCTATAGAAAATTTTTTCAAAAATGTAACTTTTTTAAGTATAATTCAAAACCACACCACAGTTTTGAAGTTTTCAACTTTCATTTTGGTGAATAAAATGTAAAGAAATCATGACAGTTTATTATTAAGTAACTTTATATAAAATTCAGCTTGCTGGCCTAATCGAAGATTTTTGTCTTTTGATTTTTCCTTTTCAAATTTTTGTAAAAAAATTTCACAAATAAAAAATGACTCATAGTTGCAGAGAGCCTTTTAATAGGAAACTCCAAGTTAATAACTTGGCCTATATGAAACGAATCCATACAATGACTCAAAGACATCCTTTACCCACATCCATATGGTAGTGATTTTTCCAAAAACAGAAAGTCATTCAGCCAGTAAACGATCACGTTCCTTGAGAGTTCTATCATAGAAACAAACGAAAAAAAAATTCTACTAGCAATGGCTTATGACCTATTTTAGGCATTGTGTCTATTGAAAGAACATCATGCTATCATAACTACCATCCCATGGTATCCTTCTGCTCTTTTTTTAACTGGTACCCAATTCTACCAAATTGAAATGTTCTTACTACCATTTGTAGGGGGCGGAGCGGAGTTGGAGCTCAGAGCCGCCTTTGTAATTAGACAACAAAAGGAAAATGTTTTCATTTCCAATTTTGAAAGGCCAAAGAGTAGAACGAAAGTAGCTGAGAATTCATAGGATTGCTCATCAACTACGTGGGCATCGTTTTTAATCGCTCTTTTATTGATAATTACAAGAAACAAAAGGAGGACCAAGTAAAATTGCCGATGTAAAATGTAAAAAGTAATGAAACAGAATACAAGTGAAACCTATCAAAGAATAGGGGCAGAAGGATGTTTTATGGGACATGGGGAAAAATAAAATTTAGCTTAACTTCAAGTTCCAAGGCTCCCAAAAGGAAATTGTCAGTCTATCTGTATATTGGAAATCGTGAGTAAATACGGCCAAAAGTTAAACCGAGGCGAATATTTTGTACTAAGGTTACAAAATATTAAAATGCTTTTTTTTTGTGGAGTAATCGATGTTCGAAAATATAAATGTCGAAGTAGGATCTTTTAAATTTATAAATTAAATTTATTTTTCTTGGAAAATCTAATCGACTTTTAAGAAAATCCTCGGAAAGTCGAAAGGAGAATGTGGTGAACATTTTTCTACAATTTTAATTTTATTTCTATAGAAATTTTTCTTAAAATTTTATTTCTGTAGAAAATGTTGTCAAAATTTAATTTCTATAGAAAAATTTGTCAAGATTTTATTTCTATAAAAAATTTGGTCAAAATTTTATTTTTATGAAATTTTGTAAAAAAAATATTTCTATATGAAATTTTGTTAAAATTTTATTTCTATATGATTTTTTGTCAATATTTTATTTCTATATGAAATTTTGTAAATATTTTATTTCTATCGAAAATTTTGTCAAAATTTAATTTCTATATGCAATTTTGTCAAACTTTTATTTTTATATGCAATTTTGTCAAACTTTCATTTCCATAGAAAATTTTCTCAAAATTTTATTTCTATAAAAAATGTTCTCAAAATTATTATTTATATAGAAAATTTTCTCAAAATTTTATTTATATAGAAAATTTTGTCAAAATTTTATTTCCATAGAAAATGTTGTCAAAATTTGATTTCTGCATTAAAGTATCTCTTAGTTGGAGAGTTGAATTTTGCAAAATCTACCAAAAGGTCAAGAATGCTACCAATCTACCAAACAGTAAAAAATCTAAAATTTTTTAATGGAATTCTATCAAGAATTCTATTTCTGTAGAAAATGTTGTCAACATTTTATTTCTATAGAAAATTTTGTCAAAATTTCCTTTCTATAGAAAATTTTGTCAAAATTTCATTTCTATAGAAAAATTTGTCAAGATTTTATTTGTTTAGAAAAAATTGTCACAATTTCAGTTCTATAAAAAATTTGGTCAAAATTTTATTTTTATGAAATTTTGTAGAAACATATTTCTATATGAAATTTTGTTAAAATTTTATTTCTATATGATTTTTTGTCAATATTTTATTTCTATATGAAATTTTGTCAATATTTTATTTCTATAGAAAATTTTATCAAAATTTAATTTCTATATTAAATTTTGTCAAACTTTTATTTCTATAGAAAATTTTCTCAAAATGTTATTCTTATAGATAATTTTCTCAAAATTTTATTCCTATACATAATTTTCTCAAAATTTTATTTCTATAAAAAATTTTCTCAAAATTATTATTTATATATAGACAATTTTCACAAAATTATTATTTATATAGAAAATTTTCTCAAAATTTTATTTCCATAGAAAATGTTGTCAAAATTTGATTTCTGCATAAAAGTACCTCTTAGTTGGAGAGGTAAATTTTCCAAAATCTACCAAAATATCAAGAAAGCTACAAATCTAACATACAGTAAAATTTTTTAATGGAATTCTACCGAGATTTTGCAAAATATTCCTCTCCAACTAAGAAATATTTTTTTTTACAAAATTTTCTATGGAAATTAAATTTTTTTATATAAATAAAATTGTGGCAATTTTTTTTATAGAAGTAAAATTTTGACAAAATTTTCTATAGAAGTAAAATTTTGACAAGAATTTCTATAGAAATAAAATTTTGATAAAATTTTCTATAGAAATAAAATTTTGACAAAATTTTCTAGGGAAATAAAATTTTGAAAAAAAAAATCTAGAGAAATAATATTTTGAAAAAAAAAAATCTATGTAAATAAATTTTGAAAAGAAATCTATAGAAATAAAATTTTGAAAAAAATCTATAGAAATAAAATGTTTCTATAGAGATAAAATTTTGACAAAATTGTCTATAGAACTAAAATGTAGACATAATTTTACATAGAAATAAAATTTTGATAAAATATAGAAACAAATTTTGACAAATTCTTCTATAGAAACAAAATTTTCAATAGAAATAAAATTTTGAAAAAAAATTTATTTTTTTTTTATTTTGGAAAAAATATAGATATAAAATTTTGAAAAAAAAATCTATAGAAATAAAATTTTGACAAAATTTTTTATAGAAATAAAATTGCGAAAAAATTGTTTATAGAAGTAAAATTTTGACAAAATTTTCTATAGGAATAAAATGTTGACAAAGTTTTCTATAGAAATAAAATTTTCACAAAATTTTCTATAGAAATAAAATTTCCACAAAATTTTCTATAGAAATAAAATTTTCACTAAATTTTCTATTTAAATAACATTTTGACAAAATTTTCTACGAAAATAAAATTTTGAAAAAAAATTCTAGAGAAATAATATTAAAAAAACAAAAACATTCTATATAAATAAAATTTTGAAAAAAAATCTATAGAAATACAATTTAAAAAATCTATAGATATAAAATGTTGACCAAATTTTCTATAGAGATAAAATTTTGACAAAATTTTATATAGAAATGAAATTTTGACGATATTTTCTATAGAGATAAAATGTTGACGATATTTTTTGATAGAAATTAAATGTTGACCAAGTTTTCTATAGAAATTAAATATTGATCAATTTTTGTATGGAGATAAGCTTTTGAAGATTTGTCAACATTTTATTTCTGTCAAAAATTTTGCCAATTTTTTTTTCTATTGAAGAAGGTATTTGAATTTTCTATTGAAATAAAATTTTGACAAAATTTTATAAAAAAAATTCTACAGAAATGATATTTTGAAAAAAGTCTATGTAAATAAATTTTTGAAAAAAAAATATATAGAAATAAAATTTTGAAAAAAAATCTATAGAAATAAAATGTTGACCAAATTTTTTATAGGGATAAATTTTTGACAATATTTTCTATAGAAAGAAATAAAATGTTGACAAAATTTCCTACAGAAATAAAATTTAGATAAAATTTTTTGTAGAAATAAAATTTTGACAAAATTTTCTATAGAATTAAATTTTTTACAAAATTTTCCATAGAAATAAAATCTTTTCCAATAGAAACAAAATTTTTACAAAATTTTCTATAGAAATAAAATGTTTTCCAATAGAAATATATTCAAATTTTGACAAAATTTTCATTAGAAATAAAATTTTGAAAAATAAATTCATTTAAAATAAAATTTTGAAAAAAAAATGTCTGTAGATATAAAATTTTGAAAATTTTTACAAAATTTTGTAGAGAAATAGAATTTTGACAACATTTTCTGAGAAACAAAATTGTGATAAAATTTTGTATAGAAATAAATTGTTGACAAAATTTTCTATAGAAATAACATGTTGATAAATTTTTTTCTAGAAATAAATTGTTGACAAAATTTTCTATGCAAATACATTTTTGACAAAATTTTCTATAGAAATAAAATTTTGATGAACTTTTCTATAGAAATAGAAATGTATATAATAAATTTTATTGTTTGGTAGTTTTCCGGTAAAATTTTACCAAATTTGGTAGATTTTTTTTGGCTCACCATTGTACGACTGTAGCTGCAACTATATTTATGAATGCAATAGATCAATATGCTGCTGTCAACTTGTTTTTAAAAAAAAACTGTCATTCAAATAAATCGGCCAGCTGTCAGACGAGCGGTTTAGATATAAAAAACCTAAATCCCCCCCACCCTTTTTGTTGGGTTTTTTATATATCTAAACCTTGTAATGTACCATCTACAATAAATGGATTTTGATTTTGAAATCAAAAGTTAATATATCCAGTTACAAAACGAATCCGGTTTTTTACATTCAGTTAATTTCTCCTGTTTCACTTCCCAGAATACAAACCCTATTTCTTTAACTGCAATCACGAAATGTTTCTTTTCTGATGGATTGCCTGAAATACGATTATGTCTTGGTCTCGTTGCTTGCGCTGCTGTGACAACGGAAGTAAAATGTAATGTAAGCGCTTTAATGAAACCATCGTTTATGGAAATTTTCGAAAGCGAACAAAAATATTTAAGAATCATTAAAACTTTAATACAAAATTAAATACTGTTTCATGCTTGTATGTGTATTCCATGACAATGAAGGAAAATTAATAGCTCTTGCATAAGAGAGATCTCTTAAGATCTCTTACATGATGGTTTTAGGTTACTGAAGTTCCCATAAGCTTTGCAAAACTATCGGCTTTTAATTAAGCGCTTATTAATTGCGAAATTATTGAAAATGAAATTGTATTTTAAAATGGAAAATTTCTTGGAAATTTCTCGTAACCTATCTGTTTACATTGCACAATTATAATGGTTATAAGGTATTATACAGTGTGGCTGATAGTTTTTGCAACCACACTGAAAAAAAAATACAAACACAAATTTCCAATTTAAAATAATACAATTTGAATTAAAGATTATAATCATGGCTTCAAATATTTTTTTCATTAAATTTAGGACAAATGTTTTAGAAAATTGGGCCCCTACGTTAAAGTCGTTTGTCCTTGAACTATGGAAAATTTTCCCTAATGTAAAGAAACACATTTTTGATTTAAATAAATCGTCCTTAAATTAATTGACTTATTGAATCTTTAGATTTAAAATAAAAATGCTTCAAATATGGGCTAAGAATTATTTTGAGGAATTAGCACCTGTAATTAAAAATTTTTTTGAATCAAGAAAACATTTTGTATTTTAAAGTGTCCGTTTTAATTTGGATTTTCAAACTCTCATTTGTTTCTACGTGAATTGCGAGACGAGATCATTATCTCAAATTTAATTTTGTTGATGCTAGATTTAAAGTCAGATAGGTCGTTAGAAAAAATATCTCTATTTTAAAGAAGTCGCATCTTTGGCTCGGAATCAATCGCAAAATCCTTAAGGAAAGTTCATTATCTTTGGATCCAAGAAAATTTTTTTTCATTGTATGTTTTTTTGCAATATATCTGTTATCCTGTATGATTTTTTTGTTTTTGGTTTCACATAAAAATATTTTAAATTCCATTTTGTCCAGTTTTTCAAAGAAGTGTCATGAATTCTATTAACCTCTTTTCTGTACAACAAAAAATACCAGCAATAAGAAAAACCAAATTAAAGTAGCAATATTTTGTAAAATGTTTCGTATGTGGAAATATGTGTATACTGTTCTCTCTGTATTACGCTTGGCCTATAGTTAAATGGCTCAGGGAAAGCATTTAATGCGAGACATCGGTTTATGTGTGCTTGAATTACGTGGTAATACCCTCGTAAAGTCAGTCGGTGGAGATCTTAATTAAACGGAAACTGATTTAATTGCATATTTAATGACTTACATTTACAATACGGCAATGATGTGCAGAGCATAAAATATACTACTCTACTACCCCCAAAAAGGCGAGGATATGATGGCGTAACTGGCAATTGCTGGAGAATTTTTGATATCTTAGCGTAAGAATATTTATTCATTGGTCTACAGACACGGTTGCCACTCGTGCCAAAAATAATCTTCGAATATGTTAAGAAAATTTTACCAAAATGCTATCAAATAAAAAATCCTACAAAAAATCCTTTTTGATCAAAGTTTTGTTGTTAGTATGAAAAAAATGTTTTTTCTTTGCAAAAAAAAATATTTTTTCTTCGAAAGATATGTTTTATTATTATATTTTATTTAATAATTACTTCTACAAAAAGGGAGAACTTACTCACAATATATTTTTATCGTAGGTCCTGACAAGAAAATTAAAACTTTTAAAAATATTGAATTTATAGAAAATTTTGTAAAAATTTTATTTCTTTAAAAAAATTTGGTAAAAATTTTATTTCTTTAAAAAATTTGGTAAAAATTTTATTTCCTTAAAAAATTTTGTCAAAGTTTTATTTCTTTAGAAAATTTTGTCAAAATTTTATTTCTATAGAAAATTTTGTGTAAATTTCTATAGAAAATTTTGCCTAAATTTTTATTCCTATAGAAAATTTTGTCTACATTTTTGTTTCTCTAAAAAATTTTGTCAAAATTTTATTTCTTTAGAAAATTTGTCAAAGTTTTGTTTCAATTGAATATTTTGTCAAAATTTTATTTCTATAGAAAATTTTGTCAAAATTTTATTTCTATAGAAAATTTTGTCAAAATCTTATTTCTTTAGAAAATTTTGTCAAAATTTTATTTCTTATGAAAATTTGTCAAAGTTTTGTTCCAATTGAAAATTTTTTCAAAATTTTATTTCTTTAGAAAATTTTGTCAATATTTAATTTCTATAGAAAATTTTGTCAAAATTTAATTTCTATAGAAAATTTTATCAAAATTTTATTTCTATAGAAAATTTTGTTAAAATTTTTATTCCTATAGAAAATTTTGTCTACATTTTTATTTCTCTAAACAATTTTGTCTTTAGAAAATTTGGTCTAAATTTTATTTCTTTAGAAAATTTTGTCGAAATTTTATTTCTTTAGAAAAATTGGTCAAAATTTTATTTCTTTAGAAAATTTGTCGAAATTTTATTTCTACAGAAATGAAATTTTGTCATAATTTTATTTTTATAGAAAATTTTGTCGAAATTTTATTTCTAAAAAGAATTTTATCAAAATTTTATTCCTATAGAAAATTTTGTCGTAGCTTTATTTTATAGAAAATTTTATTCCTATAGAAAATTTTGTTCAAATTTCATTCCTATAGAAAATTTTGTCAAAATTTTATTTTTATAGAAAATTTTGTCAAATTTTTAATTTCTATAGGAAATTTTGTGTAAATTTTATTTCTATAGAAAATTTTGTCTAAATTTTTATTCCTATCGAAAATTGTGTCTACATTTTGATTTCTCTAAAAAATTTTGTCAAAATTTTATTTCTTTAGAAAATTTGGTCAAAATTTTATTTCTTTAGAAAATTTTGTGGAAGTTTTATTTCTAAATAAAATGTTAACAACATTTTATTTCTATAGAAAATTTTGTCTACATTTTCATTCCTATAGAAAATTTTGTCAAAATTTTATTTCTTTAGAAAATTTGTCAAAGTTTTGTTTCAATTGAAAATTTTGTCAAAATTTTAGTTCTATAGAAAATTTTGTCTACAGTTTTATTTCTCTAAACAATTTTGTCACAATTTTATATCTTTAGAACATTTGGTGTAATTTTTGTTTCTTTAAAAAATTTTGGTCAAAATTTTATTTCTTTAGAAAATTTTGTGGAAGTTTTATTTCTAAATAAAATGTTAACAACATTTTATTTCTTTAGAACATTTTGTCAAAATTTAATTTCTTTAGAAAATTTTGTCGAAGTTTTATTTCTAAATAAAATGTTATCAACATTTTATTTCTATAGAAAATTTTTTCTACATTTTTATTCCTATAGAAAATTTTGTCTACATTTATATTTCTCCAAAAAATGTTGTCAATATTTTATTTCTTTAGAAAATTTGTCAAAGTTTTGTTCCAATAGAAAATTTTGTCAAAATTTTATTTCTATAGAAAATTTTATCAAAATTTTATTTCTATAGAAAATTTTGTCTACAGTTTTATTTCTCTAGACAATTTTGTCACAATTTTATGTCTTTAGAACATTTGGTGTAATTTTTGTTTCTTTAAAAAATTTTGTTAAAATTTTATTTCTTTAGAAAATTTTGTCAACATTTAATTTCTATAGAAAATTTTGTCGAAGTTTTATTTCTAAAGAAAATGTTATCAAAGTTTTATTTCTATAGAAAATTTTGTTTCCTATAGAAAATTTTGTCTACATTTTTATTTCTCCAAAAAATGTTGTCAAAATCTTATTTCTTTAGAACATTTTGTCAAAATTTTATTTCATTAGAAAATTTGTCAAAGTTTTGTTTCAAGTGAAAATTTTGTCAAAATTTTATTTCTCTAAACAATTTTGTCAAAATGTTATTTCTTTAGAAAATTTTGTCAAAATTTAATTTCTATAGAAAATTTTATCAACATTTTATTTCTATAGAAAATTTTGTCTACATTTGTATTCCTATAGAAAATTTTGTCTACATTTTTATTTCTCCAAAAAATTTTGTCAAAATTTTATTTCTTTAGAAAATTTGTCAGAGTTTTGTTTCAATTGAAAATTTTGTCAAAATTTTATTTCTTTAGAAAATTTTGTCAAAAATTAATTTCTATAGAAAGTTTTGTCAAGCTTTAATTTCTATAGAAAATTTTATCAAAATTGTATTTCTTTTGAAAATTTAGTCAAAATTTTATTTCTTTAGATAATTTTGTCGAAATTTAATTTCTAAAGAAAATTTTATCAAAATTTTATTCCTATAGAAAATGTTGTCAAAATTTTGTCTAAGCTTTATTTTTATAGAAAATTTTATTCCTATAGAAAATTTTGTTCCTATAGAAAATTTTGTTCAAATTTCATTCCAATAAAAAATTTTGTCAAAATGTTATTCCTATAGAAAATTTTGTTCAAATTTCATTCCTATAGAAAATTTTGTCTTAGTTTTTATTTCTAAAGGAAATATGTTGGAGAGGAGTATTTTGCAAAATCTACCAAAACATCAAGAATTCTACCAAACAGTAGAAAATCTACCATTTTTGTCCAAATTCTACCAACTGTGGCAACCGTGTCTACAGATCCCTTTTGTGGAAGAAAGAGGAGGCTGATGAGGAAGAGGAGGTGGGATGTTGAAAACAAAAGTTTATGTAAATAATTGTTAACAATTGCTGATAATGTCAACATCTACTGTGAAATTACGCATACACACACACATTTATAGCCACAATACATACGAATTTATATACACTCATACATAGATAATAAGCAAGAATTTGTGAGTACAAAGGACATATAAAATTCATTCATTACTACACACACACACTGTTACAACTCTATATGGACTTACTGACTGTAATGTCCCGCACACGCTGTCATTCTTCACTTATTCACGCATACATACACATGAAACATGTTTTACATACCAAATTGTGGGGAGGAACATTTGTTTTATTGAGGGGGGAGATAATTGTAAATCAAAAATTGGGTGGTTTTGGTTGACTTTGGCGAAATGTAGTGATTCAAATGCGCTCGCATTCCATACGCATTGTGAAATTTTGCTGATTGTCCTTTGTTGAATGTGAGATTTTTTGTTTTGCTACTGTAGCCGAGAGGTGTGCACCTGACACGAAATTGTCATGACTCACGAAAATTTTCGTGATTCGTGCGTGAGTCACGCTCATGACAACAGCGTGAGAGTGATTAACAAACCAAAATAACACTCTGGATTTTAATAATGCTCATGTTTTCACACCCTCAAAAAAAATCGCTTCTTTAACATATGTTCCAAACATATTTTGCAGGAAGCACATATATTATTGGATACTGCCGAAACATTAATATGTTTGTTTTATGTGAACATATTATATGTTTGGAAGCATTTTGAGCCCAAAAATATTATATGCTTGGAAGAATTTTTCCCAAAGACGATTGTGCTCATTGCCCAACATTAGTTCTTGGCACCTTTTTCTGTAATACAAATAATGTTGAAGAAATTATTCACTTTTATAAATTTTTTAAATTTTACCTTTCGCCTGCACGGAGAATCGAACCGAGGACCATACAGTTTGTAAGCCAACACACTATCCACTGGACTACGTAGCTGTTATAGTCACCAGTAGATAATTATCGTTATAAGTTACATTTATATAGCATAGTTTGCAGCGCCCACGGGCCCATGCAAACATAACATTATTTAACAGAAACATACATTTGTTTGCCACGTGGAGCAGTGGTTAGCATGTCTGCCTTGCATCCAAAGGGTCATGGGTTCAATCCCTGCTCCGACCGAACACTTTTTGTTTTTAATGTGGGTTATTAATCATTTTACTGTCCCAACTCTAAAAAGAGTATAGTGCCATTTCGTTATTTTTATGGAGACCCCTGATTTCTTTTAACGAACCAAGAAAAAAATTATGCCCATAATGCCAAAATGGTAAACAAAACACATGTCCACACATACATAAAATGCTACTCTCAAGGCGAAAACATATGCTGTTTGTTTTTCAAATGTCTATTCTCTTGGTTCCGAATGTCTATTTTCTTTATTCAAATTAAATAATATTTAGACTTAAGCATATCAAATTTTTGGCCTTATCATAAAACAGTTTTCCGAAACAACATAAAAGCGGTTTCACAGAAATTGTTCTCTTTTGATTCTTTCGCTGTGTTATGTTGATATGTTTCGTCAACTCTCCCGGTTTCCATCTCTATTTCTTTCTCTATATTCTCTCTCTGTCGCTTTGAATAAAATATCACAACATATGTATGTTTAGTCGAAATTTGTAAATATATATAAGTTTGTATTCACACATATGATTTTTATGAAACATTCATGCCCCAAACATAATATATTCTAACATTTTAACATAGATGTCCCAAACATTTAGTGTTAGTTTAGGAACATTACATGTTTGCACTTAAATATATTGTGTTTTAAAATTGCGCCCGAAACACATTTTGTTTATATCGGAACATATGAAAAACATATTTTTCTAACAGTGCAGACACTTCGGTAAACTAAATCAATCATAAAATTATTCGTGAGTCACGGTATTTTTCGTGAGTCAGGACGTTTCCGTGCGTGAGTGTGCGTGAGTACAAATTTTCTTTTCGTGAGTGTGCGTGAGCGTTAGTAAACAATTACTCACGTGTACACCTCTACTGTAGCCTACTATAGGAGGATTTGTATAGACATCATCATAGAAAGGTGATGGGTGTATAAAAAGTTTGGCATTATATTTGTAACACATCGAAATGTCGATTTACGTCTATAAAACATTAGAAAGGTGTTATACAGGCCTAAATTTGAAGTCACTTCACTTCACTGTTTGTGAACACAGTTTTGTAATCAAAATCTAGGTCGCAGTTTAAGTCCAATAGACTTCAAATTTTGCACATATATGTATTTGGTGTAAGAATAGAACCCTTTTGATTTTGAAGAAAATCGGGGACATCCGTCCTTTGACCATTACATGTTAAACTCATCGCTTCTGCACCAATTTGGCACCTCTCCCGGATCCAAAAAGAACATTTTCACTACTTTTTTGGTGACTTTTTGAATTTTTAAGGAATTTTTAAAGAATTTGAACTCAAACTCCACCACCACTTTCCACTTTACTGGGTTCATGATCAGAGAGAAGTTGTGAGACAATACAACGATGTCCATCTGTCTGTTACCAATGTGGTATCACAATGGACTGAATAGTCTAAGTGATGTGATATGGCATATCGATCTCCCTATTTGATTTTCTTGAGGAGATTTTTTATCCAATTTTTATCCGATTTTCCTGAAAATGGGAATCTGGAGGTATTTTATCTATGTTTCGGAATAGCCCCCGATCTATCGATCTGATTGCTGTGGCTACCAGACACGAAAGCTTAGGTTAGGTATAGTGGCAGCCCGATATTTAAGGCTCACTTAGACTATTCAGTCCATTCTAATACCACAGTGCTGAACTCCTCTCTTATCACATAGTGCTGCCCGATTCTATGTTAAGCTCAATGACAAGGGACCTCCTTTTTATAGCCGAGTCCGAACAGCGTTCCACATTGCAGTGAAACCACTTAGAGAAGCTTTGAAACACTCTGAAATGCCACCGGCATTACTGAGGTAGGATAATACACCGGCTGAAAAACTTTTTGGTCTTGGGTCGAAACTGGGATTGAACCCACGACCCAATGTATGAAAGGTGGGCATGCTAACCATTGCACAACGGTGGTTTCGGACCACGAATGCCACTCTTGCCAAACTTAAAAAAAATCCAAATTCTATTTCTATAGAAAATTTTGTCAAAATTTTATTTTTGTAGAAAATTTTGCCAAAATTTTATTTCTATAGAAAATTTTGTCAAAATTTCATTTCTGTAGCAGATTTTGTCAAAATTTTATTTTTGTAGAATAATTTGTCAAACTTTTATTTCTGTGGAAAATTTTGTCAAAATTTTATTGCTACAGAAAATTTTGTCAAAATTTTATTTCTATAGAAAAGTTTGTCAAAATTTTATTTGTATAGAAAATTTTGTCAAAATTTTATTGCTATAGAAAATTTTGTCAAAATGTTATTGCTATAGAAAATTTTGTCAAAATTTTATTTCTATAGAAAATTTTGTAAAACGTTTGTTTCTATAGAAGATTTTGTAAAACTTTTGTTTCTATAGAAAATTTTGTCAAAATTTTATTTCTATAGAAAATTTTGTTAAATTTTTATTTCTATAGAAAGTTTTGTCAAAATTTTATTTCTATAGAAAGTTTTGTCAAAATTTTATTTCTATAGAAAATTTTGTCAAAATTTTATTTCTATAGAAAATTTTGTCCAAATTTTGTTTCTATAGAAAATTTTGTAAAACTTTTGTTTCTATAGAAAATTTTGTAAAACTTTTGTTTCTATAGAAAATTTTGTGAAAATTTTATTTCTATAGAAAATTTTGCCAAAATTTTTTTCTATAGAAAATTTTGTCAAAATTTTATTTCTATAGAAAATTTTGTCCAAATTTTTTTTCTATAGAACATTTTGTCAAATTTTTATTTCCATAGAAAATTTTGTCAACATTTTATTTCTGTAGAAAATTTTGTCAAAATTTTATTTCTATAGAAAATTTTGTCAAAATTTTATTTCTATAGACAATTTTGTCAAAATTTTATTTCTATAGAAAATTTTGTCAAAATTTTATTTCTATAGACAATTTTGTCAAAATTTTATTTCTGTAGACAATTTTGTCAATTTTTTTTTCTATTTAAAATTTTATTTCTATAGAAAATTTTGTCAAAATTTCATTTCTATAGAAGATTTTGTCCAAATTTAATTTTTGTAGAAAATTTTGTCAATTTTTTTTTGTAGAAAATTTTGTCAAAATTTTATTTTTGTAGAAAATTTTGTCAAAATTTTATTTTTGTAGAAAATTTTGTCAAAATTTTATTTCTATAGAAAATTTTGTCAACATTTTATTTCTATAGAAAATTTTGTCAAAATTTTATTTCTATAGAAAATTTTGTTTCTATCAAAAATGTTGTCCAAATTTTGTTTCTATAGAAAATTTTGTCAAACTTTTATTTCTATAGAAAATTTTGTCAACTTTTAATTTTGAGTAGAATTCTACCAACTGTGACAACCATGGTACCTGTTCATTTTTCGGTAGACTTGGAATTTGTGATCAAATATTTCGTAATAATATTCAAAAATTCTTTATGTAGAGATCGTTTTTATATTTCATTTGCTTTTATATTTTTGTCATTATATTTAAATGAAATCCAAAATATTGAAATGTGATGATATGTGAAACATTATTTGAAATCAATAGGAAATCAACGGATGTACATTTGTTTGCTTCTGAGCCAATTTTGCACAACACCCGGATCCAAAAAGATCATTTTAGTTGCTTTTTGTTACTGGATGTCTCAACAAATTATGTTCATTATGTCCTTTAAATTATGATAGTACATGGCATCAAATAATTCTGTTATAGAAAAAATTGGTTGGTCCGAAATATTTATTTTCTTTGTGTTATTTTGGGGTCATTCATTTTCGATGTAACGAAAGGCAATAGGTTTCCAATTGCGGCAACCAACTTTAAATTATGATGGTCATGATACAATTTTATAATACAAAATTTTATCCATATTTGTCTTTATTAAGGTATGAGTAGAGTTTCAGATATCAATTATTACGTTCCAAAATTCCACAATTTTCTAAAACAGACTTAAAAAAATTTCTACAATCCTAGACCATGGTGAATGGAAACCCTAAATATGTTCCTTATACCTTCTTCGTTCGTAATTGTAAGTAGATATTTTTATATCTCTTTAAGTATGTCCTTGCATTGGTATTTGTTTGGGAATGTTTGTCTGTGTGTTTGCATATTTGACTGCGTATTAGTGTCTCTCTCTTTCCCTCTTCATTGTTACTCATTTCTTCTCTTTCGTATTAGCCATAAATTGCGATGAATACTTAAACAGGTTGTTCATTCACGACTGTTATTGTCATTCATTTTGGAGGAGTATTGCTTTACGTCTTAACGCTTTGCTCCAATGCTTTCCTAATTCACTTCCAGATCACTTCCATTTGTGATTCTCATCCTATTCTGCGTTTGTTTAACTTCGCTTCGCTTTGGTTTGATTTCGTATTTAGGATTGGTTTTGCTTTGGTTTGGTTATTTTTATTCATTTGCCACTTAATTACATTTACTGTCAGGGCTTATTTGGAATTTTTGAAATGCTCCAGCAAATAAAGCAAAATGTCTGTCATTTGACAGTTAGTAAAAAAGACGATTTGTTTCCGCTCAAAGTATTTGTTTCACATTTGTTCAATGTCTTTGAAGCTACAAAGAGCATCGTTGTGTCTCTGGAGGTAGTGGGGAAACGACATTGGTATCAAATCAATGTTATTTGAAGAAGTACGGAACAACTCTTTTAAATTTCGTTTTTCAGTATAGGCTTATGTCTTCACCGGAAGAACTGTAGACCTGAAGTTTTTAGGGTGAGAAGTATTGGTCTACAATTTCCAGGGGTGGAATGTGAGGTCCAAAGGTCTCAGTGTGGGCACTGTAATCCAGTTCTCAATGGTAGAACTGTCTTGTCACGGATATCTAAGATACCCCTGGATATATCTAAGAAATCCCAATATATCTCAGACCGAATGTTGCAAAGGGGTAAATATAAACCCGAAGGATAGAAAGGAAAGAGAACAGTAGTTCTGAAAGTTTCAGGGGTAAAATTGAAGGTCCAAAAATCCCAGAGAAATTTTATGGCTGAATATTTCACCTGGGGGCATTGTAGGCCCCAGGTCTTTGGGTGGAACTGTTAGCCCTTAAAATGAATGATAATCCCCGATTTAATTTCGTGGCTCATATATCTCAGCCGGAAGATCTTAGTATAAGAACAGGGAATTGAAAATTTAAGCTGCGGATCTCAAAGGTAAAATTTTATTTCTCAGAAGCACTGTATGCCCAAACGTCTCAGGAGTGAAATTTCACACCAAAGGTTTTACATGGGGAACTATAGGGCGGGAGGATTCAGTGGCCGAAGTTATTGAAAGTTGTCAGCGGGGAACAGTGGTTCTGAAGTCTCAGGGATTAAATATTCCCAGATTTAACTTCTTGGGCCATATATTTCTGCTAGAGGATCTCATTGGGGCAAATATAAACCCAAAGATCTCAGTGGGAGAGCTGTAAGTCTGGAGTTTTAGGCCCAAAAGTTTTAGGGGGGAACTGTATAGGTTTCTGTGGGCGAACTGTTATCACAAGGAAGATTTAACTTCTTGAAGGTCTAAGAAGGGGAACTGTAAAACCGAAGGACTCAACGACAGAACGTAAATTTTAGGCTAAAACGTCTCAGTTGAGGGCTCTTTGTCTATGGTTTCAGTGGCAAAACTGGAGTTCTGAAGGCTTCAGGGGTGGAATTGTTGTGGGTGATCCGCTAGCAAATGGTAATGAAAGATGACCCCAGATATTACCTTTTTGGTGGTCTCAGAGCAGCGGGGCTTAAGTGCATAATTTTAGGTCTCAAATCTCAACAGAGAACTGTAGGTCAGAAGGTTTTTGGTGTGGAATTGTAGGCCCAAAGGTCTCAGAGGGCGAACTGTAAACCCGAAAGGGGAGCCACCTTGGTGCAAGGAGCCACCGTGGTGTAATGGTTAGAATGCCCGCCTTGCATACACAAGGTCGTGGGTTTAATTGCTGCTGCGACCGAACACCAAAAAGTTTTTCAGCGGTGGATTATCCCACCTCAGTAATGCTGGTGACATTTCTAAGGGTTTCAAAGCTTCTCTAAATGGTTTCACTGCAATGTGGAACGCCGTTCGGACTCGGCTATAAAAAGGAGGTCCTTTGTCATTGAGCTTAACATAGAATCGGGCAGCACTCAGTGATAAGAGAGAAGTTCACCAATGTTGTAACACAATGGACTGAATAGTCTAAGTGAGCCTGCCACCTAACCTAACCTAAACCCGAAAGGGGATGGATTTTTAGGCCCAAAATCTCAATGGGAAATTGTAGGACTGAAGGCTTTAGGGGTGGAATTGTGGTTCCAAAAATCTCAATGGTCGAACTGTAGCGTCGAAGGTCTCAGTAAGAGAAACGTCCTCCGAAGGACCCAGTGGAGTACTGTAAAGCTGAAGACAAATTTTTGACCCCATGGAAGTTTCAGTGGGCAAACTGTCTCGTCGAAGGTCTCAATAAGGGAAACGTCCTCCGAAGGACCCAGTGGAGTACTGTAAAGCTGAAGACGAATTTTTGACCCCATGGAAGTTTCAGTGGGAGAACTGTCCCCCAAAGGTTTCATTGTATGAACTGTAAGTCTCATGTCTTCATAGTTTGAATTTTGGGCCAAAAAACTCACTGGAAAACTGTTAGCATATAGAAATGTAAGAGAAGAAACTGCAAACCCAAAAATCTCTGCGACGATACTTTAGGATATAATTTTAAGCCGAAAACCTCACTGAAGAACTGTTGGTCTGAAGGCATTGAGTTGTGGAACTGTAGACTTAAAGGTCAGTGGGCGAACTTTAGGCCCTAAAGTCTCAGTAGGGGGTAGGAGTTTAGGCCGAAAATATCAGTGGAGAAGTGTAGCTTTGAAGGTTTCAGAGGAGGCGCAAAGTGGTCGAACTGTAGGTTCGAATGTCTCAATAGGGGAAATGTCGTCCGTAGGTTTGAAGGCTTCCAGGTCTCAGGGGGAAATCTGAAGGTCTCAGTGGAGAGGGTCTCAGGGGTGTAAATGTAGGCAGGAAAGTCTTGTTAGGCGAATTGTAGGCCTGAAAGCCTTTGTAGCGTATAACATTTTAGGCAGAAAATCTCAGTGGCTAACTATAAGGTCTGAAGATATCATGGGTGGAATTGTAGAACCAAAGGTCTCAGTGGGCTAACTACAGCCCAGAAAGTTGCGGATAACATTTTAGGCCGAAAATCGCAGTGGAGAATTGTAGATCTGAAGGCTTCTGGGTTTTAATTGTAGCCCAAAGGTCTCAGTAGGCGAATTGTAGGTGCGAAAGTCTTAGTAGGGGAAATCTTTCTCGAAGGTTCTAATGCATCTGAGCCTCAGCGGTTCTCAACGGATTGCTGAAAGTTCTCAATGGATTGCTGTAGCTCTGAAGGCTTTACGAATTGAATTTTATGCTAAAAGGCCTCAGTGGACGAACTGATAGCACATGGAAATGTAAGATATCCCTCGAATTAACTTCTTGATGATCTCAGAGGAGAAACTGTAAATCCAAAGTTCTCACCCACGGAACTTAAAAATAAAATTTTAGGCGAAAAATCTCTTTGGAGAACTGTAGATTTGACGACTTCAGGGAGGGATTGTAGATCCAATACTCTCAGTAGGCGAGATGTAAACCCAAAAACCCTGTGTAGGGGATAGAATTATAGGCTTAAAATCCCAAAAAAATCGTAGGCCAAAGGTCTCAGTGGGTGAGCTGTAGGGCCGAAGTTCGCAGTAGGAGAAATGTCCCGAGAAGTTTCAGAGGCAAATGGGTCTCAGCGGAAAAAACTATTCCGCAAAGGTGTCAGTAGAGAACTATGGGTCTGAAGGCTTCAGAAATGAAGTTGTAGGCCCGAAGGTCCTACAGAAGGTAGTGAGTGAACTAATAGCATATGGAAATGAAAGATATGCCCCTCTGCGACTTCTTGATTTCCTCAGAGGACACGAAGGTTTTAGCGACGAAACTTTATGGTAGAGTATTAGGCTGAAAATCTCTGTTGATAGCTTTAACTTTGAAGGCTTTACATGTGGAATTGTAGGCTAAAAGATCTCAGTGGATGAACTGTAGTCACGAAAATTTCGGTGGGGAAAATGTCCCACTAAAACTTGGATGACTTCTAGGTCTCAGCGGGAAAACTATCCCCCCGAAGATCTCAGTGGAGAACTGTAGGTCTGAAGACTTTTGGGATGGAATTGTAGACCTAAAGTGCGCAAAATGTGCTCTCAGTGGGGAAAATGTCCTGCGAAAGCTTCAGTGCAGAACTGTAGTTCTGAAACTCTCAGTGATGAACTTTTAGACTCAAGGTCTGGCTGTGGAAGACTTCAGGAATGAAATTGTAGACCAAAAGTGCGCGAACTGTACTCCCAAAAGTCTCAGTAGGGAAAAATGTCCCGCGAAGGTTTCAGCATGGAACTGTAGTTCTGAAGCCCTCAGCGATGAACTTTTAGACTCAAGGTCTGTCTGTAAAACTGTATGTCTGAAGGTCTTAGTAGTTGAATTGCTAGCACATGGATTTGTAAAACAGCTCACGTTTCAACTTCATTTGTTTAATTTTATTTGTCTGAAAACTAGAACATGGTGGTCTTTCAGGTTACGAGGTCCGAAATGTTCCATTATTTTTGTTCGTATTGATCAAACACAACCTTGATTGTGACGACTGCTTCCCCATGCCCAATATTTAGGCGGTATAGGATCCATCTTTTGATTTACTACTATCTTCGTTATTAGGCAAATTCGGTGGTAGAGCGCTAAGATATCGTCGGTTTTTGAGGTCATTGTTGGTGTTAATTTCCGACTGTAGACAAATGACAGGAAATTCCGACTTTTTTGTTCAACACATTCCCAACTAACCTAACATTCTTCAATTATCTCCAAATATTTTGAATTTCATTGCATATAAGCAGGGAGATTCCCTGCCTATCCATGTTTGTACCTTTTTAACCACTGTTACAATATTTTTCCTGTTGGTTCATTTATTTTTTATTTGATTTGTTTTTATGGATTTCGTAGCATATTTTCTTATATTTCGTTCTCCTTGTTGTTGTTGTTTTTTGTGTTACGCCTGCCAATGAACGAGTCTTATTCCATTGCCCACCTACCATTTTGAACCCAAGAAAATTATGGTGGTGAGTGTATTCTGGGTATTTATGGTGAATTTTTATTTGGGTGTTTATGTGAGTTAACATTAAAATCTGTTCTTGATGCCTAAAGTCATTAATTATATGGATAAGTGTCATGTGAATGTATATGTAAGTCCTTTCACTTAGTTGGATCTTTTCGTTGTCTGTGTGTGTGTATTTTTTTCTCTTGCTGTAGGGTATATAGTAATGCTCTATAAATTTTTTTTTGCTTTAAAAGGAATTCGTTGTTGTTGTTAAAAGACCTTCGGATTCGGGTAAATAGAAAACGTCAAAATTGGCGTTGGGGCCGGGAGATGTCTTAAATCAGTTTTTCATGAGAAGCTATATTCATGTACTTTGTACTTTAATTGATGTTAATAAATATTTTAAAATTCCACATGAGTATCATCAATCAGGAAAATTCAATTTTCTAGAGGTTTCTTTGTGAGTTCCGAATAAAGGAGTTTTTTTGTTTGTTTTTATTGATTTTCCATTAAAGGTTAATAAAAAGTGAGTATATGTGATGGAATAATTGGATTATAAAAAAAAACGAAGCTATTATCCCTTCTTAAATTTAATAATATCCAGTAGAAAGAATTTATTATTCCATCACACAGAAGCTTATTGACTCATTGCCATTAAGCTAAATCACCAAACCGTATGGTAAATGGCAAAAAAAACTTGGACCAATATTCGGCCATATTTTTAAAGGGTGATTCTTTTGAGGTTAGGATTTTCATGCATTAGTATTTGACAGATCACGTGGGATTTCAGACATGGTGTCAAAGAGAAAGATGCTCAGTATGCTTTGACATTTCATCATGAATAGACTTACTAACGAGCAACGCTTGCAAATCATTGAATTTTATTACCAAAATCAGTGGCAGAAAATCCGCTTTTTTATCGACAAATATTGTTCAGCGATGAGGCTCATTTCTGGTTGAATGGCTACGTAAATAAGCAAAATTGCCGCATTTGGAGTGAAGAGCAACCAGAAGCCGTTCAAGAACTGCCCATGCATCCCGAAAAATGCACTGTTTGGTGTGGTTTGTACGCTGGTGGAATCATTGGATCGTATTTTTTCAAAGATGCTGTTGGACGCAACGTTACGGTGAATGGCGATCGCTATCGTTCGATGCTAACAAACTTTTTGTTGCCAAAAATGGAAGAACTGAACTTGGTTGACATGTGGTTTCAACAAGATGGCGCTACATGCCACACAGCTCGCGATTCTATGGCCATTTTGAGGGAAAACTTCGGAGAACAATTCATCTCAAGAAATGGACCGGTAAGTTGGCCACCAAGATCATGCGATTTGACGCCTTTAGACTATTTTTTGTGGGGCTACGTCAAGTCTAAAGTCTACAGAAATAAGCCAGCAACTATTCCAGCTTTGGAAGACAACATTTCCGAAGAAATTCGGGCTATTCCGGCCGAAATGCTCGAAAAAGTTGCCCAAAATTGGACTTTCCGAATGGACCACCTAAGACGCAGCCGCGGTCAACATTTAAATGAAATTATCTTCAAAAAGTAAATGTCATGGACCAATCTAACGTTTCAAATAAAGAACCGATGAGATTTTGCAAATTTTATGCGTTTTTTTTTTAAAAAAAGTTATCAAGCTCTTAACAAATCACCCTTTATAAGCTTCGGTAACTGTGTTTGCGGATATAAGAAAATATTGGGATGCTTAACTACCATTAAACACAATCAATATTATTTCTTCGTACATCTACCGATAGCAAGCCTATGCAGACCATCTATAGGGTACCTGACCTGGAGTATTGCCAAGTTCACACTAGGGATGCAAAAAGAAACTCTAAAATCATACATACTGGCATCGTAAACCAAATGTCGGGCAGATATATAAAGGGCAGCATGCCCACCTTGCACACAAAGGGTCATGGGTTCAATTCTAGTAGAGGTATATATGAGAGTGAAATTTCTCTCTTGCACGACATGTGAGTAGAAATTCAAGAAAATTCTGGTGATTCACGACACGCTACAATTAAGTAAAATTTTTATAACTAACGACGGAACCATTAGCAAAATTCAAATATGGTTCACCAGCACACCATCAAGTGTGAATTTTATTGTGAACATGAATTTTCCCCGATCAGTAATAGCGGTGCCGTTTCTGAGTGTCTCAAAGTTTCGCGAAGAGATTTCACCGTAAGGTGTAACGCCACACAGTGGTTCCAAATACGGTAGTATTCTACCAAAAATGGTAGATTTTTTACTGTTTGATAGATTGGTAGAATTTTTAATGGTTTCTTAGATTTTGCGAAACATTCCTCTCTAATTGGCAGGTATTTCAATTCTCTATAGAAATAAAATTTTGGAAAAAAATTTCTATAGAAATAAAATTTTGACAGAGTTTTCAATAGAAATAAAATTTTGTCACAAATTTCTATAGAAATAAAATTTTGAAAAAAAATTCTATAGAAATAAAATTTTGACAAAATCTTCTATAGAAATAATATTTTGACAAAATTGTCTATAGAAATAGAATTTTTGGAAAAATTTTCTATAGCAATAAAATGTTGGAAAAATTTTCTATAGAAATAAAATTGTGGAAAAATGTATAGAAATAAAATTTAAAAAAAAATTTTCTATAGAAATAATATGTTGATAAAATTTTCTATAGAAATAAAATTTTGACACTATTTTCTATTGAAATAAAATTTAAATAAAAATTTTATATTTTGTCTATAGTAATAAAATATTGAATTCTGTATAGAAATAAAATTTTGACAAAATTCTCTATAGAAAGTAAATTTTGAATAAAATTGTATAGAAATAATATTTTGATAAAATTTTCTCTACCCTTGTAGTTTAGTCAACGCATGGTTGTGAGCTGAAATCAAAGCAATAAGAAATACAATTTGGACAAAATCTTCATTAGAAATAAAATGTGGACAAAATTTTCTATAGAAATAAAATTTTGACACCACTTTATATAGAAATAAAATTTTGACACCACTTTCTATGAATATTAAATTTTGAAAAAATCTTCTATGGAAATTAAATTTTGAAAAAAGTTTCTATAGAAATAAAATTTTGGAAAAATTATTCTATAGAAATAAACATTTGGAAATTTTTTTCTGTAGAAATAAAATTTTGGAAAAATTTTCTATAGAAATAAAATTTTAAAAAAAGTTTTCTGTAGAAGTAAAATTTAAAAAAAAAATTTCTGTAGAAGTAAAATTTTGACAAAATTTTTTATATAAATAAAATTTTGAAAAAAAACTTTCTATAAAAATAAAATTTTGACAAACTTTTCTATGGAAATAAAATGTTGACAAATTTTTATATAGCAATAAAATGTTGACAAAATTTTGACAAAAAAATGTCTATAGAAATAAAATTTTGAGAAAATATTCTTTGGAAAGAAAATTTTGTATAGCAATAAACCGTTGGCAAAATTTTCTATGGAAATAAAATGTTGACAAAATATTGAATAGAAATAAAATTTTTACGAAATCTTCTATAGAAATGAAATGTTGACAAAATTCTCTATAGAAATAAAATTTTGACAAAATTTTATAAATAAAATTTTCAAAATAAAATTTTTTGGTTTGTTAGGTTTTTGGTAAAATTTTTTCTAAATTTTGGTAGATTATTTTTGTCTCGAGTGGCAACCGTGCATACAAACAAAAAAATTTCACGAACATTTCTCCAATTAAAATTTTAATTGAGTTTTAAAAAATATTCAATTAAAAATTTAATTGATTCAACAAATTTTTTATTTGAAACAAAAATCAATCACAAAAATAATAGTATCTATTAATTTTTTAATTGGATCAATTAACTTTTTAATTGACCTTCAATTAATTTTTTAATTGATACTATCATTTCTGTGATTGAAGACATTTCAATTAAAAATTAATTGAAAATTAAGAAATTTCGTGATTGAATCAGAAAAATTTTTTTTTGTGTAGTTAGTTGATGCCGTAGACTTACACCACGTACCGAATTTCAACCAGATATGATGAAATTTGCTTCTAGCAGAACTTGCTCAAGCCAAATCTGGAGGTCGCTTTATATGGGGGCTATAGCTTTATATGGGGGCTATCCGATGGTCCGATACCAACCTCTATCAAAAACAACTATGTGTAACAAGTTTATAGTCGACTCAGAATGCCACCACGACCATCCAGGTCGTGGGTCAACAACCGGAATAAGTTGTAATCAGAAAGATGTCTGGACTATACGACGGTCTTCCCATTTCCAAATAAGTTTTTACGAGTTTTGCAACACGTAGCCCAGCGTTATCGTGCTGCCAATCACCTTGTTTTGTCTTTCCAAATATTGTGTTCGTTTTTTACACAATGCTCGGGTTAAAGGCATAAATTTAGTTCGATATAAGGCTCCTGTGATCGTTGTAATTTGTTGCAGAAAATCATAGAACACCACATTCTTCTTCGGCTTTGCACGAGACATGTCTAGGGTAAATGATTTTTATTTTCGCTTGAGATTGTCGTAACGGATCTACTTTTCATAATCAGTAACGATGCAAGGACAGCTGTTCGCAAGCTTCCCACAAATGCTGTTGTCAATCCCACGTCAGTAATTTGGGCACCCATTATTGACATCGAACAAAATGCTATTTTAAGATGAAATAATATCCATTCACAAATCATTGGGGGATATAAAAATTTTATTAACCCTGAAAGAAAAAATACTAACGAATTTTGAAGTTTATTGATGGCTTAGGTAGGCGAAAAAATGTGGGATTTTCTTTAGAAGAAAAATCCGTATACAATGAAATAGAAAGCAATTGTGATGGACTATAGAAAACAGGCTATTAAATTGTAGTGAAACACATTCAATGTCAGTTACTATGGTAAATATCTATTTTGAATCTTTTATAAAATATGTTTTTTAGCAATTCCCATGATAAATTCTTTTAATTTCAATTTACAGTGTAAATGCATATGTTGATGAGATAGGGTTTTTTTTATTCATTGTCATTGTCATGTCATTGTAAAATTTTCATTTTCTACCAATTTCAGATGCTTTGGGTTTTCCTAGTAGGAGTTTCCAAGAGACCAGAAGAAGATTTATAGGGACCCCATAATATATCTATTCTGACAAATCCTTATTTATTTGTGTCTATGAATGCGTGTGTGGGGATTCAAAATGCAGTTGTAGTAACATCAACAACATCAATGGGCACACAGGCAGGCATACAGTCGAGTGCTCTCAGAGTACTCTCACACACATGTAGCTACTCTTCTCCTAATACACACGCTCTAGTCATAGTAGAATTGGTATTAGGATAGTTACGAGGACACAAGGAGATTCTTCAAGGCATTGCTTGTACTAGATGGAATTTTGCCGATATCGTTGCTATACAAAAATAGTAAATTTTGTGGATAGTGTTGATATAAAAGTAGCGATTTTACGTCTTTACTTAAAATACATTCATAGGAATTTTGTAGTAAATAGAAAAGGTGTGCACGTGACACGAAATTGCCGTGACTTACGCTCATGGCAACCAAAATGTTGTGCGTGAGCGTGAGTCACGAAAATTATTATCTTCGTGAGTGTGCGTGAGTAAAGATTTACGCTCACGAAAATAATCCCGCTCACCAACATCAAACGCTTAAGACTTAAATTAATTTACAATTTTAGTGACACCTGGGATGTTAAGAGTGTAATAGGGAGCCATCGTGGTGCAATGGTTAGCATGCCCGCCTTGCATACATAAGGTCGTGGGTTCGATTCCTGCTTCGACCGAACACCAAAAGTTTTTCAGCGGTGGATTACCCACCTCAGTAATGCTGGTGACATTTCTGAGGGTTTCAAAGCTTCTCTAAGTGGTTTCACTGCAATGTGGAAAGCCGTTCGGACTCGGCTATAAAAAGGAGGTCCCTTGTCATTGAGCTTAACATGGAATCGGGCAGCACTCAGTGATAAGAGAGAAGTTCACCACTGTGGTATCACAATGGACTGAATAGTCTAAGTGAGCCTGATACATCGGGCTGCCACCTAACCTAACCTAACCTAAGAGTGTAATAACGCTTTCGATTTTAATAATGCTCATGTTTTCAGACACTTCGCTAAGGTAAATTACTCAAAAAATTGTTCGTGATTCACAACATTTTTCGTGAGTCACGATATTTTTTGTGAGTCACGGTATTTTTCGTGAGTCACGACATTTTCGTGCGTGAGTGGGCGTGAGTACACATTTTCTTTTCGTGAGTGTGCGTGAACTTGAGTCCTACCAAACAATATCGTGCGTGAGTGTGCGTACGAGCGTGAGTAAAATACTACTCACGTGCACACCTCTAGTAAATACTCCAGGAATATTCTTGGTTAACATTGTATTTGGAAAAAAATTATTTCCGAAAATTTTTTTCTGAAGTAAGAAAGTGATGGATAAGCACTTAGTCCTTGAAAAAAGTTTACATATTTTGAAAAATGACAAGACATTTTTTTTTACTTTTAACTCGCACACTTGGTCATGGAATGTTAAAATTTTCTGAAAATATGATTTCTCCAGACCTAAAAAATACGCCTCGGAGACAGCGATGACCTTCTTATTTATGTCCCGTCATAAGGGTTAATGGGTAAGGTTAAGTTTTTATTTAAGTCTAACGTAGATTATCACATAGGCAGATCCACCACCGTTCTGACTCTTTTTTTATTTTTCACTTCATAATAATGAATGCAATTACTGGACCATCAACACAGACTCATCACTCAACTCATGCCCAATCGTTGTTATAAGTATCCTTGAAAGAATTATTGAAAAATCTCTTTCGATTATTCGCATCCATATGCCACCAATATGTGTGGTAGTTCAATCTTTGTCAAGTGCTTTGTGATGTGCAACGTTCAACTCTTTACTTCTTTTTTTTTATTCGATGATTGATGATTGAAGTGAGGTCTCATTTATTAAAAATTATTATTTGTTTTAATTAATTTCCATTTCAAAAGCACTTAAGAAGTAATCCCCCATACATGTAGCCAACAGCCAATATGTTGGCCATGGTGTTTCGATTGCGATGATCTATAGAGGGGGGGATTGTGAACGATTAAACTGTACTTCAAGTATGCAATCTAATTTGCACGAATTGTTTGGTTTTTTTTTCTAAGACCTATTAACATTGCGCTAGGAGCGTAATTTGGACATATGCAATGGTTTTTGTATTTTAATTGCATTGGTACAGTGGTATTAAAATGATTTTTTCGAAATCACTATTTCACGTATTGGGAACTTGTCAGATATATCTAGATTGGATCATATATGTATGATACAATACCGGCTTAAAGTGTATTACAAGAAAATACGATTAGGCTTTATTTAATCGTATTTCCTGAATTCTATAGATATTTACCTGCATTACACGATTGTCACTTGAGCCAAAAATAATGCACCAATAATTTGGAGAAAATGTTATCAAAAAATTACTTAACAAAAAATCTTATTTTGCTTTTTTTCTATAGAAAATTTCTGCAAAATTTTATTTCTACTGAAAATTTCAGCAAAATTTTATTTCTACAGAAATTTTTTTCAAAATTTTATTTCTATAGAAAAATTTGTCAAAAATGTATTTTTATCGAAAATTTTGCCAAAATATTATTACTATAGAAAATTTTGTCGAAGTTTTATTTCTATAGAAAACTTTGTCAAAATTTTATTTCTATAGAAAATTTTGTCAATATTTTATTTCTATAGAAAATTTTGGCAAATTTTTATTTCTATAGAAAAACTTTATTTCTTTAGAAAATTTTGTGAAAATTTTATTACTATAGAAAATTTTGTCAAATTTTTATTTCTATAGACAATTTTGTCGCAATTTTATGTCAACAAAAAAATTTTTGTCAACATTTTATTTCTATAGAAAATTTTATCAAAATTTTATTTCTATAGAAAATTTTATAAAAATTTTATTACTATAGAAATTTTTCTCAAACCGTTATTTATATAGCAAATTTGATTACTATAGAAAATTTTCTCAAAATTTTAGTTCTTTAGGAAATTTTGTTAAAATGTTATTTTGTTAAAAATTTATTTCTGTTGAAAATTTTGTCAAAATTTTCGTTCTCATATTTGTTGTTTTGATCTCAGCTTTAAGCGTGATTGAAGTACAAACCAACAATAAAAAAACGAAAAAAAATTTTTTTTCTATAGAATTTTTTTTTTCAAAATTTTATTTCTATAGAAATAACTATCAAATTTTATTACTATAGAAAATTTTCTCAAAATTTTATTTATTTAGAAAATTGTTGTTAAAATATTTCTATAGAAAATCTAGTCAAAATCTTATTTCTATACATTTTTTTTCAAATTTTTATTTGTATAGAAAATTTTGTAAAATTTTTATTTCTATAGAAAATTTTGTAAAAATTTTATTTCTATAGACAATGAAATTTTTGTTTCCGTAGAAAATGTTGTCAAAATTTTATTTCTATAGACAATTTTGTCAAAATTTTATTTCTATAGACAATTTTGTAGAAATTTTATGTCTATAAAATAATTTTGTCAACATTTTATTTCTATAGAAAATTTTATAAAAATTTTATTACTATAGAAAATTTTCTCAAAATTTTATTTCTTTAGAAAATTTTGTTAAAATGTTATTTCTATAGAAAATTTTTTCAAAATTTTACTTCTTTAGAAAATTTTGTTAAAATGTTATTTCTATAGACAATTTGATTTCTATAGAAAATTGTGTCAAAATTTTATTTCTATGGAATTTTTTTTCAAAATTTTATTTCTATAGAAAATTTTCTAAAAATTTTATTTCTATAGAAAATTTTATTTCTATAAACAATATCAAAATTTTATTTCTGTAGAAAATTTTCTAAAAATTTTATTTTTGTAGAAAATTTTGAAAAAATTTTATTTCTATACACAATTTCAAAAGTTTATTTCTATAAACAATTTTGTTAAAAATTTTATTTCTAAAGAAAATGTTAAATTTTTTTTTCAATAGAACATTTTGTCAACAAGTTATTTCTATAGAAAATTTTGTTAAAATTTTATTTCTATAGAAAATTTTAAAATTTTTTTCAATAGAACATTTTGCCAATAATTTATTTCTATAGAAAATTTTGTTAACATTTTATTTCTATAGAAAATTTTGTCAAAATTTTAGGAGCCTCCGTGGTGCAATGGTTAGCATGCCCGCCTTGCATACACAGGGTCGTGGGTTCAAACCCAGTTTCGACAAAACATCAAAAATTTTTCAGGGGTGGACGATCTTACCTCAGGAACACTGGTGACATTTCTGAGTGTTTCAAAGCTTCTCTAAGTGTACTGCAACATGGAACACCGTTCGGACTCGCCTATATCGAGTCGGACAGCACACAGTGATAAGAGAGATGATCTATGGAAAATTTTGTCAAAATTTTATTTCTATAGAAAATTTGTTTTTCTATATAAAATTTTGGCAAATTTCTTTTTCTATAGACATTTTTTTTAAATTTTATTTCTATAGAGAATTTTGTAAAAATTTTATTTCTATAGAGAATTTTATAAAAATTTTATTTCTATTGAAAATTTTGTCAAGCTCTGATTTCTGTAGAAAATTTTATCAAAATTTTATGTCTATGGAAAATTTGTCAAAATTTTATTTTTATAGATAATTTTTGTCAATATTATATTTCTATAGAAGATTTTGTCAAAATTTTATTACCATAGAAAATTTTGTCAAAATTCTATTACCATAGAAAATTTCGTCAAAATTTTATTTCTATGGAAAATTTCGTCAAAATTTTATTTCTATGGGAAATTTTGTCAAAATTTTATTACTTTAGAAAATCTTCTCAAAATATTATTTCTATAGAAAATTTGGTCAACATTTTATTTCTATAGAAAATACAAAATCGGATAAAAACTAGGGTTTCTAGTATCCCAAGACCCCTAAGTGGGGTCTAAAGGGTGATACGGTCAAAATTTGGTCAAGGGAAAACGCGTGTAAATCGGTGAAATCGTTTATTTAAAAAATCAAATTAAATTTCTTTTTCAAGTTCAATTAGTATAAAATTAAGGAAAAATGTTCAGTTAGGCTTTCGCTTTTCCAAATCCGAATTGCCGGGCCTCACGCTTGACACCTGCCATCAGATTTTGTACAGCCACCTTGTCCACCTTCTTCGCCGCAGAAAGCCAGTTTGCTTTGAACTGCTGCTCGTCCTTAGCAGTTTTTTTGGTCATCTTTAGGTTCCGCTTGACAATAGCCCAGTATTTCTCAATTGGGCGGAGCTCTGGCGTGTTTGGAGGGTACTTGTCCTTGGGAACCACCTGCACGTTGTTGGCGGCGTACCACTCCATGACCTTTTTACCGTAATGGCAAGATGCCAAATCCGGCCAAAACAGTACGGAACAACCGTGTTTCTTCAGGAAAGGCAGCAGACGTTTATTCAAACACTCTTTCACGTAAATTTCTTGGTTGACAGTCCCGGAAAATGCTGTTTTTCAAGCCACAGGTACAGATGGCTTGCCAAACCAGATATTTCTTTGCGAACTCTGACAGTTTTATGTGCTTGAAAATATCTGCTACCTTTCCCCTTCCTTTTGCTGTATAAAACTCCTGTCCCGGAAGCTGCTTGTAGTCGGCTTTGACGTAGGTTTCGTCGTAGTCAAACTTCGTCAGCATCATCGTGTACAGCCTCCGGGATCGCGCTTTGGCCGACGTATTTTGTTTATCATCGCGATTTGAAGTCACTACCTTCTTGTAAGTCGATAGTCCGGCTCGTTTTTTGGCTCGATGCACGGTTGTAGACGATACACCCAGTTTATTTGCGGCATCTCGGAGAGAGAGGTTAGGGTTTCGCTTGAAACTACCGGCAACTCTCTTTGTCGTCTCAGCGGCTTCCGGTTTTCGATTTCCCCCCGATCCAGACATCCTGGCTGTCGACAAACGTTCCCCAAACATTTTAATTACATTTGTAACGGTTGATTTGGCAACTTTTAGCGATTTTGCCAGCTTTGCGTGCGAGTAGCTCGGATTTTCGCGATGCGCGAGCAAAATTTTGATACGCTGCTCTTCTTGCTTGGACGGCATTTTGACAACTGAAGAGTGAATTCCAAAATCAAAATAGGAGCAAAATTCTACACACACACCTTCAAAATGAGGGGTGTTCAGGTTTTTTAAATGCAAAATTGAAAGAAATACGTCAAGTTTATATTGACCAAATTTTGACCGTATCACCCTTTATACCAAAACCTGATCCGATATAGCCTATCTGCATGCAAACAAAAAACAAATCTGTGTCAAATTTCAGGACAATGGCACACAAACAGACGGACAGACGGACATCATTATATAGTTTAGAATTTCTCCCTGATGAAGAGTATGTGTACTTAATATAGTCGGAAATCGATATTTCGATGTTTTACAAATGGTATCGAAAACTCCCCTTCGTCATTCTAAGGTGGTGGGTGTAAAAATTGATTTGAAATATCAATAAGTTCCCTATAATTTTGGTACCAATATGAAAGGTCAAGATATGAATGCTACAGTTAAAGCCAACACTCCAGAAAAGAAAATGTACGCTGAAAAAATGTCCGTAATTAAACTAACGATAAATTTAAGTTATTTTTATTGCAAACTATTATTTGTTTGTAGGTAAATTTTATTAATTTTTTCAAATTTTTTCGCATTTCCTTTTTTTAATATGTCAAAAATTTTATGACCTAAAAGTGGGTATAAAGTTCAATGGCCGTACACATAAGTTCGATATGTACTAAAGCAGAAGAAATTTTTCGTACGAAAACTACTGCATGATTAAAATGGTCATGATTTGTGCCAATGATATTTTCCCCTTACTTTTAGTTAATTTTTTCTTCCACTGTGCAGTTTATAGTTGTTTACCTCAATAAATACCAATTAAAACAAATATTTCTCCTCTCTTTCTTTCTCTTTCCACGCATTCGTGTATACAAAACCCTTGAACAACAACGACTAACGTACACACATACACACAAACAATGCAAACAATTCAATGTTTTTAGTTGGCTCTTTAATTGGGTGTAAGTATGATAGGTTTAGGATGTGCACTTTTAAAAGGAAATGTGGCACTAAACGCGAGAGAGAGAGTGTACATTGCCAATATTTGAGCATGGACTATGAGACCTAGCAGGCTACGTAATTAAAGGTGCCACGACATAATTACATACGGAAGAAATGCAACAAATTGCATTTCTTGTGGCACGGCAAGTCAATGATATGGAAAATTTTAGCGGTTGTCTGTATTCATTCAAGCGTGTAAATTTTGGTTCATTGCTGTTTGTTGTCTTTGCCGCATTTAGTGAGTGTTGCACTTGGCTAAATATGGTTGTGGTGTTAAATGAAGCATTAAAACTCTTGGCTATATTTAATGAGTATGCGAATGCCGTAATTGCTTTTGCCTTTAAGTGAGAATTCTTTAGTATTGTCCATCAACGTGGAGGGGGTAGAAAGAGAATTGCAAGGGTTTCAAAATGCCTATGAAAATTGGTTTTGAAATCAGCATTAAGATTCAAGTAAATAAGGCCAAACGGTTTAGCGAACTGTATCTTAAGTAAACTCTCCATAGAAAATAATTGCATTAATTTGATTGGGGTTTGAGATGGAAAGTTTGCTTCAAAATTGTTCGAAAATTGGTTGATGTTAATTTTAGGGTCTAAGAAAAATATGTTTACCATGGATGTAAGAAGAAATAAAAATATACATGGCCATAAGTTTAAACTGCCGGAATTTTAAATATCTCATACAAGCTTTGTTTTGGAAAAAACTTCTCGTAGAGCATTACATCTGTAGAATTTTTACATCATGGTGGTTTGTGCGAAATGGTGATTTTGAAAGAAAGAATCTTAAGGACAGAAATTAGAAGGCTGAATTGGAGGCATTACTCGATGATGACTAGTGTGAAACGCAAATCAAATTTGAAGTTTACGCCGTTATAACACCGGTTGCCACAGTTGGTAGAATTCTACCAAAAGTGGTAGATTTTTTACTGTTTGGTAGATTGGAAGTTTTTGATGTTTTGGTAGATTTTGCAAAATATTCCTCTCTAAGAGGTACTTCACAAATTTTCTATAGCAACAGAATTTTGACAAAATTTTCTATAGGATATAATTTCGACAACATTTTTTCTAGGTATAAAATTTTGACAAAATTTTCTCTAGGAATAAAATTTTGACAAATTTTTCTCTAGAAATAAAATGTTGACAAAATTTTCCATAGAAAAAAAACGTTGACAAAATTTTCTATAGAAATCAAAAATTTTTGGTAAAATTTTCTTCAAATTTTGGTAGATTATTTTTGGATCGGGTGACAACCGTGTTCATGACCCATCGGATGAATCTCTTGGGAATGATTCAAAATCAAATAAATTGGTTCCAGTACGGGTTGAAGCCTAGACACGTAGACACAAGGCCATTTTGTCACTTGCGTACAGCTGCTCCACAGGCAACAAAGGTAAGTTTTTTTTTGTGTCACATCGTTACTGGTGAAGTTGATACACTACAACAATTCTAGGCTAAAACAAGTAAGTAAAGTAGAAAGTCGGGCGGGACCATATTAATGCATATTATTTTTATATACACGCAAAGAAAAAAAAAAAAAAAACGTTTGGAAAACGTGTACCGAAAACGTTTTTCTTTTGTTAGAGTTTTTTGAATTTCTTCGAAAATTTTAAACTTTTATCACCAAAAAAAATCGTTTGTTACAAAATTTTTATTTTTTCAAAAAAAAAAAAAATATTTTTGAACCAACAACGCAGTCCATTTCGTTTATATCAAACACTGTTCTTTTCTGACTTTAAGTCTTTAATAAGACACATTTTACAGTTCATAGTAAAAATTTAATATAGTAGTATGTAACGTTGAACATCTTGTCGGAATCTTTCAAACATATGTGGAATATATGTAAAAAACAAAAAAAAAATTTTGGAGTTCGGTCGAAGCAGGGCTCGAACCCACGACCCTTGGCATGCAAGGCGGGCGTGGCAACCACTGCTCCACGGTGCCCAACTAAATGTTTGTTTCTGTTGAATAAAGTTTGTTTAAACGGCTCGTGGGCGCCGCTATGCTATATTAATATAACTTATATGGATAGTTAGCTATTGATGCCAATAACAGCTACGTAGCTCAGTGGATAGTATGCTGGCTTACAAATTGCATGGTCCGCGGTTCGATTCTCCGTCCAGGCGAAAGGTAAAATTTACAAAATCGTATAATTTCTTCTACATTGTTTGTATTACAGAAAAAGGCGCTAAGAACTAAAAAACCTCGTGGAAGTGAGAAAGATGTGAGGGAAAATTTAATTAGCCAGAAAATATTGTTTTTTGAGTTAGTCTTTATGAAATTGTTTTTACATCCTGGAAAAGAGTAAACGTTTATCACAAACAGTATATACTTTTCTTCCAAATAAACTTCCTTACAGCGAAAAGCAAATTAGAAATGAACTTTGTTTGTCTAAAATTTCGTTTGGGAGGAAAGAATTATTTTTTTGCGTGTAGCACCAACCGATTTCAACCAAATTTGGCACAATTAAAGATATTATTAAAAGTATTCCCTGCGCGAAATTTGATGCAAATCAGGGCAAAACTCTGGTTTTTGAGACGATATAAGTCCTAATCGGACGAAAGATATATATGGGGGCTATATCTAAATCTGAACCGATTTCAACCAAATTTGGCACACTTGATGACACTATTAAACGTACTTCCTGTGCAAAATTTGAAGCAAATCAGGGCAAAACTCTGGCTTTTGATCCCATATAAGTGAGAGCCCTAAAACATTTGGCTGTGCGAAATTTTAAGAAGATGCGTTGATAAATACGTCAATTATGACCAGATCGGTGATAAATATATATGGCAGATATATCTAAATCTGAACCGTTTTTTTTTTCAAAATCAATAGCGATCGTCTCTGAGCCAAAGAAAAACTCTGTGCCAAATTTTAGGACGATCGGGCTTAAACTGCAAGCAGTACTTTGCACACAAAATTACATATACAGACAGACGGACATCGCAAAATCGACTCAGAATTTAATTCTAAGACGATCGGTATACTAAACGACGGGTCTCAGACTTTTCCTTCTTAGCGTTACATATAAATGCCCAAACTTATTACACCCAGTACCACAGTTGTGGTGAAGGGTATAAAAATCATGTGGTTACCCCGTCATGTCTGTGTATTTGGTTGTTTGGTATTGGTGACAAACGTCCACAATATTTGAATAGGCATGACAAGGTTGTTTTGGATTACGATAACGTTCGGTCAAATTTTGTAAAACCCGTAAGAACTTATTTGAAAACACCCAAAAGGTAGAGGGATCCGAAACGTTGGTCTATTTGTGACTTCTATTGTTTTTTTTTCTTGAGATTATAATCAGAACGACCTACGAGCGTTTTTCGGCTTAACAAAAGTGCATCGTTTAACTTAATTCAAATTTTGGCAATAAAGTTCCTTCAAGGTTCAGATTTAGATATAGCTCCCATATATATCATTGGCCCGATTTAGTCTCGAACGAACAACGGAGGTCATAATTTCAGTCCAGTTACCATTTTGTACTGAGAGTACAGGAAACATTATAGCAATGTGTACCAAATTTGGTTAAAATCGTCTCAAATTTAGGCAAAGTCCTCATATATATGTGGCCAAAATATCCACATTTTCAAATGCAAAAGCACAAAAGTACTACCATTTGAAAAAATGGCAAATTTGCCACTAAGGTTGCGCAACGGTAACACTATCGACAAGAGGTTCAAACGCATGCAAACATGTATTGATCATAATGGGGAATATTTCGAAAAACAATAAAGCGATTTTCGATTATGAAAATTTGTTTTTTTCCTAATCCCAAAATATAAAAGGCAACCCTCGTATTGTGTTTCTTTTTATTCTGTCTATAGTATACAAATGTCAACCACTGTGTCCAAACAAATCACTTTGATAATTATAACCTCATAATAAGACATTTCAATGACTCTTGATACTAATAATAAATGCTAAAGGATACCAGTTAATAAAATTATTTTAAAGCCTTTGGTATTACACATGTATGCATTGATTTTTATCTATGTGTGTGAGAGAGAGAGTAATTTCCAATAAATATTGCGGTATACCCATATAAATCCTTGTATGAAGTACATCTAATTGAAGCTCTCTTCTTACCATGGTCATCTTAATTCCTTATCTATTTTATGTGGTTATTTATGTTGCAAATGATTCTATGACGCTGCAATGTCCTTCATCATCTACATCTTGTTTAGATTAATTTCAATTATTGTCAGTTGTTTATCTTTAAAGAGGGAGAGAGAGAATAGAATTAAATGGAGAAGATGAAGACAACAGCAACAATTTTTTAATTACCGAGAGGTATAAACTTTCATAGAAAACCAAAAATCAATCTTCTAAATAAAATATCCTGGTATGCATATGTACATACTTTGTCCTTACAAAGTAAGAATGAAAGAATCATAGAAACACATGTACACACACACATACATGGACATAAACTCTAGCCAGTAAAAGCAGCAACAATACAATTGAAAGTAAACGAACACGTATGAATGTCCAGCACCTACATGACAGAGCTTTGTGATACCAAAGAAGATAGACCAAGCATAAAGACTCAAGTGGGGTGAGAGAGATAGGGAGAGAGAGAGAGAAAGAGATTTTTACCAAATATCTGCTACCTTGTACAAATACAAGCTGTAAATCATGTGCTTGTTGTGTTTATTTTTTTTGGCAAGTTTCTTTTTGCTTCCATCACTGAGTATTTTGTCTGATACTCCTTTCCTCTGTTTTTTTTTTGTTTTTTGAAACCCAAGGATCTCTGAGAAGGTGGCAGCAGAAACGTCACAACAATCACACTGTAGCATATTCTGATATCTCTAAAGCTTGCATTCAATTTTGTTCTATTTTACTTTCACACCCGAAAATATAGTGACCAGTAAAAATATTGCATGGAGAGAAGAATGCCTCTACCTGAAAAAGAGAGTGTGCTGTTGAACTGAAAGGGTACAACAATTTTTTTTTGTTGAAAACTCTATTTGGTGAAGAAAAACCAGTGACATTTTTTTGCCAATCTCTGCTAGAGCCTTTTACACATACCATACCCATCTAACATTGTTAGGTCGGTAGATATATTGAGAATCCTCATGTATTCCATCTGCTTGCAAATAAAACCTCCAGTCTCGGAAAACCCCTATCACATATAAATGACATAAAATACAGTGGAGTATGAATGCAAAAAAAAAAACAAAAACAAAAGAGCGGAGAAAACACATTAACAGTAAAATATTTTGGTTTTTCCAGCAGATTTTGGAAATTTAATTTTCCTAGAGAAAATCTCAAGCCATTCTGAATTTCTAAATTGGCCCAACAACAATAAAGATTTTATTTCTATAGATAATTTTGTCAAAATTTTATTTCTATAGAAAATTGTTTCGTCAAACTTTTATTTCTATAGTTAATTTTGTTTCTATAAAAAATGTGGTCAAAATTTTATTTTCATAAAAAATTTTCATAAAATTTTATTTCCATCAAAAATTTTGATAAAATTTTATTTCCATAGAAAATTTGTCCAAATTTTATTTCCATTGAAAATTTTGTCCAAATTTTATTTCTACAGAAAATTTTGTCAAAATTTTATTTCTATAGAGAATTTTGTCAAAATTTTATTTCTATAGAAAATTTTGTCAAGATTTTATTCCAATAGAACATTTTGTCAAGATTTTATTCTCATAGAAAATTTTGTAAAAATTGTATTTCAATAGAAAGTTTTGTTAAAATTTTAATTCTGTAGAAAATATTGTCAAAATTGTATTTCTGTAGAAAATTTTGTCAAAATTTTATTTTTATAGAAAATTTTTGACAAAATTTTATTCCCATAGAAAATTCTTACAAAATTTTATTCCCATAGAATATGGTGTCAAACGTTTATTTCTATAGAAAATGTTGTAAAAATTTCAACGGTTACTTTTGTCAAACGTTTATTTATATAAAAAATGTCAAAATTTTATTTCCATAAAAAAATTTTGCCAAAATTTTATTTCTATGATTTTTTATCTCATAATCTCGGCTATAGGTCTATAAATTAAACTTGAAATTTTTGGTTGCTTGTTTTTTTTATTTTCCGATATTTCGGTTGACTTCGTCAGAACCGTTTTCAAGGATTTTCTCCTCTGTCTAGTTACTTCGCTGTCTGATTTTCTACCCAGTAGACAGCGGAGAAAATCGTTGAAAACGGTTCTGACGAAGTCAACCGAAATACCGGAAAATAAAAAAACAAGAAACCAACAATTTCAAGTTTAATTTATAGACCTATAGCCGAGATTATGAGATAAAAAATCATAAAAATTAAAATAAATAAAAAGGCCAACAATATCAACAACAAAAAATTTTATTTCCATAAAAATATTGATAGAATTTTATTTCCATAGAAAATTTTGTCCAAATTTTATTTCTATAGAAAATTTTGTCAAAATTTTATTTCTATAGAAAATTTTGTCAAGATTTTATTCCGATAGAAAATTTTGTCAAGATTTTATTTTCATTGAAAATTTTTTAAAAATTGTATTTCTATAGAAAATTTATAAAAATTTTATTTCTGTAGAAAATTTTGTCAAAATTTTATTTTTATAGAAAATTTTTTCAAAATTGTATTTTCAGAGAAAATTTTTTCAAAATTTTATTCCCATAGAATATTATGCCAAACTTTAATTTTTTTTATTTTTTATACAAAATTTTGTCAAAATTTAATTTCTATAGAAAATTTTGTCAAAATTTTATTTCTATAGAAAAATTTTGTGAAAAGTTTATTTCCATAGAAAATTTTGTCAAAATTTTATTTCTTTAGAAAATTTTGTTAAAATTTTATTTATATAGAAAATTTTGTTAAAATTTTATTTCTATAGAAAATTTTGTTAAAATTTTATTTCTATAGAAAATTTTGTAAAAAAAAACTTTGCAAAATTTTTTTATATAGAAAAATATTCAACATTTTATTTCCATAGACAATTTTGACAAAATTGTAGTTCCATAGACAATTTTGTCAAAATTTTATTTCTTTAGAAAATTTTGTTAAAATTTTATTTATATAGAAAATTTTGTTAAAATTTTATTTCTATAGAGAATTTTGTAAAAATGTTATTTCTGTAGGCAATTTTATAATTTTTTTATATAGAAAAGTTTTAAACATTTTATTTCCATAGAAAATTTCGTCAAAATTTTATTCCTATAGAAAATATTCTCTAAATTTTATTTCTATAGAAAATTTTATCAAAATGTTACTTCTACAGAAAATTCGTTAGAAAAGTTTGTCAAAATTTTATTTCTATAGAAAATTTTGTCAAAATTTTATTTCTACAGAAAATTTTGACAATTTTTTTGTAGAAAATTTTGTTAAAATTTTATTTCTATAGCAAAATTTTGACAAAATTTTATTTCCATAAAAAATTTTGCCCAAATTTTATTTCTATAGAACGTTTTGTTAAAATGTTATTTCTGTAGAAAATTTTGTCACAATTTTATTTTTGTAGAAAATTTTGTCACAATTTTATTTTTATAGAAAATTTTGTCAAAATTTAATTTTTATAGAATTATTTTTCAAAATTTTATTCCCATACAATATTTTGCCAAAATTTTATTTATATAGCAAATTTTGTCAAAATTTTATATATATAGAAAATTTTGTCAAAATTTTATTTCTATAGAAAATTTTGTCACAATTTTATTTCTATAGAAAATGTTGTCACAATTTTATTTGTGATATGTAATGTTGCTTTTGAACACTACATATCAGCAACCCTATATATAGGCACTCCCTAGCGACTTAATTGCTTTTTTACTTGTCTATATTTGTATCTTTCATAATGTTTTATTCAAATGTTAATTGGTATAAATTTGTATTTCAAGACTACAGTGCACACCCCATAGTTGAGATCACACCATAAGATTGAATGCAATTTTGGTCCCTTTAGTTATAGTCCTATGACAGATAGGGAAATATTCGAAACGGAGCCGTACCCTTTAGGTAAATGTAGTTTTGTTTTTGCTGTTGTTTTGTTTTTGTCTTTGCTGTCGTTGCTCTTCAGAAGTGTTCTTGTGCCAACACCACCAAGGAAATCGTCCTCATTTTATCCCGTGGCTTGTCTGCTGCATTGCAGGTGTTGTTAGCATAGCGTCAATGTATCTTGCCTTTGGGGTGGTTGTAAATTGTATCCGTTGCATGGAACATAAATTTCTGTCAGCTTCCGCTTTTTGGAGTTTTCTTGTTGTCCAGGTAGATGACCAGCTAACAGGATTCGTTGACCATTGAATGGATGATGATGCCAAAGCAAGAAATGTCCTTGCCATTCCTATTGCGTCTAAATATATCCACAAATATCACTCAGAACCCCATGTCCAGTGTTCTCCTTAAAATGTTTTCCACTTGTTTGGGTTCGTTTAATTTTTGGTTTGTAGCCATCCCTCCCTCACCATAGCTCTGTCTATTTCTGGTGTTACGGAGGACATGCTGTTGTTGTTTTTTTTCCCCCTAAGGCAGAGGAAACGTATTGTGAATGTTTTCACCTTAACTTTTTGCTATAGAACATGCAAACGGAATATTTGGGTATTGTTTTTTTTTGTAGTTTTGCAAGTGTGTGTGTGTATGTTGATACACCCTTTCCCAAAATGTTTTATTCCCTATATGCTATGATACTTGAGTCTGGTATCCTTTCAAATCTGGTACATTTTCAGGTTTGTCCTTATGTAGATATGGAGTTTTTGTTTGATATTGTTGACCACTTGTACAAATTATATGCTTCCGTAGATGATTGTAGTGTGAAATATCCCTATAATCGGTATTATGCACACTTGTTTCTCATATCATTGCAAGAAACGGGCATCGCATCCAAAAAGTGGATGAAAAATCCGGTTACAACACCAGAAATGATCCGAAACGGCTCGGTCGTTTCAAGGCCATAATTTGTGCCAAAGGTAGCCAATTCAAAATAATCCAAATTGATTCTAAAATTTGATATTATTTTCGATATATTTTGCTTTTGAAAAAAAAAAAAAAACAGTTTTAAAAATTAAGTTTGGTACTAAAAAGTGCCAAAGGGTCGACCGAGTAGACGGTATTGAAGACCTGGGCAGGCAACCATTTGGACCACAGACACGGTTGCAACTCATGTCAAAATAATCTACAAAGCTTTTAAGAAAATTTTACCACAAATCTACCAAATTTAAAAAAAAAAAAAACTTATTTTGAAGTCTTAGATCAAATGTTTTGGTTAGTATACAATTTTTTTCTTCGAACGAATGAAAATTTAAAAAATTTAAAGATATTAATTTTTTAAAAATTTTATTTCTATAGAATTTTTTTTTTCAAAATGTTATTTCTTTAAAAAAATTTGTCAAAATTTTATTTCTATAGAAAAATTTGTCAAAATTTTATTTCTATAGAAAATTTTGTCAAAATTTTATTTGTATAAAAAATTTTCTCAAAATTTTTTTCAAAATGATATATCTATAAAAAAAATTGTCAAAATTGTATTTGTATAGAAAACTTTGCAAAACTTTATTTATATAGAAATCTTTATTAAAATTTTATTTATACAGAAAATTTTGTCAAAATTTTATTTCTATAAAATTTTTTTTCAAATTTTGTTCAATATTTTCTCAACATTTTAATTCTATAGAAAATTTTGTCAAAATTTTATTTCTATAGAAATTTTTTTCAAAATTTTATTTCTATAGAAAATTTTCTCAAAATTTTATTCCTATAGCAAATTTTCTCAAAATTTTATTTCTATAGACAATTTTGTCAAAATTTTATTTCTATAGAAAATTTTTCTTAAAATTTTATGTTGTCAAAATTTTATTTCTATAGAAAATTTTGTCCAAATTTAATTTCTATAGAAAATGTTGTCAAAATTTTATAAAAATGTTGTCAATATTTTATTTCTATAAAAAAATGTTGTCAAATTTTGTTCTAAGAAAATTTTATCAAAATTTTATTTCTATAGAAAATTTTCTCACAATTTTACAAAAGATTTTATCAAAATTTTATTTCTTTAGAAAAGTTTGTCTAAACTTTAGTTCTATCGAAAATTTTCTCAAAATTGTATAGGAAGATTTGTCAAAATTGTATTTCTATAGTATTGTTTTTAAGTTTATGCTTCTAAATAATTTTGTCAGAAGTCTATTCCTGTAGAAAATTTTCTCAAAATTTTATTTCTATAGAAAATTTTGTCCAAGTTTTATTTCTGTAGAAAATTTTGTCCAAGTTTTATTTCTATAGAAAATTTTGTCGGAATTTTACTTCTGAGAAAATTTTGTAAAAATTTTATTTCTATAGAAAATTTTGTCGGAATTTTACTTCTGAGAAAATTTTGTGAAAAGTTTATTTCTGTAGAAATTTTCTCAACATTTTATTTCTATAGAAAATTTTGTAAAATTTTATTTCTATAAAAGATGTTGTCAAAATTTTATTTCTATAAAAAATTTTGTCAAAATTTTATTTTTATAAAAAAATTTGTCAAAATTTTATTTTTATAACAAATTTTTTCAAAATTTTATTTTTATAAAAAATTTTCTCCAAATTTAATAGAAAATTTTGTCAAAATGTTATTTCTATAAAGAAATTTGTCAAAATTGTATTTCTACAGAAAACTTTGTTAAAATTTTATTTCTATAAAAACTTTTGTCAACACTTTATTTCTATAAAAAAATTTGTTAAAATTTTATTTGTATAAAAAATTTTGTCAACATTTTATTTCTATAAAAAAATTTGTCAAAATTTTATTTCTATAAAAAATTTTGTCAAAATTTTATTTCTATAAAAAATTTTGTCAAAATTTTATTTCCATAGACAATTTTGTCAAAATTTTATTTCTTTAGAAAATTTTCTCAAAATTTTATTTCTATGGACAATTTTCTCAAAATTTTATTTCTATAGAAAATTTTGCTCAAAATTTTATGTTGTCAAAATTTTATTTCTATAGAAAATTTTGTCCAAGTTTTATTACTGTAGAAAATTTTGTCAAAATTTTATTTCTATAGAATATTTTCTTGAAATTTTATTCTTATAAAAAATTTTGTGAAAAGTTTATTTCTGTAGAAAATTGTCTCAACATTTTATTTCTATAGAAAATTTTGTAAAATTTTATTTCTATAAAAAATGTTGAAAAATTTTATTTCTATAAAAAATTTTGTCAAAATTTTATTTCTATTAAAATTTTGTCAAAATTTTATTTTTATAAAAAATTTTCTTAAAATATTATAGAAAATTTTGTCAAATGTTATTTCTATAAAGAAATTTGTCAAAATTGGATTTCTATAGAAAACTTTGTTAAAATGTTATTTCTACAAAAAATTTTGTCAACATTTTATTTCTATAAAAAATTGTCAAGATTTTATTTCTATAAAAAATTTTGTCAAAATTTGATTCCTATAAAAATTTTGTCAAAATTTTATTTCTATAGACAATTTTGTAAAAATTTTATTTCTATAGAAAATTTTTTCAAAATTTTATTTCTATAGAAAATTTTTCTCAAAATTTTATGTTGTCAAAATTTTATTTCTATAGAAAATTTTGTCCAAATTTAATTTCTATAGAAAATGTTGTCAAAATTTTATTTCTATAAAAAATGTTGTCAAAATTTTATTTCTATAAAAAAATGTTGTCAAATTTTGTTCTATAGAAAATTTTGTCAAAAGTTTATTTCTGTAGAAAATTTTCTCAAAATTATAGAAAATTTTGTCCCAATTTTATTTCTATAGAATATGTGGTCAACATTTTATTTCTGTGTTATTTGATGTTCTTTCCCATATTGTTTGTGTTTGATAATAAAATTTGCAATGGAATTAAAACTTAAAACAAATATATCATCTACGCTGTATAAAAACTCAGAGAACCATTTTAATTTTAGCTCTTTGCAAATTTAAACTGTTTTGTGTTGGAACGACTGTATTGGTCTACAATTTTGGGATGTCGGCCAATCGGCTCTACTTTTGACCTACACGCAGAGAAGGAATATGATCACCCCAACCATGTTCCAAGAACAAAATGTTACTGTTTCACGGAAAACATGTAGCATGTTTGTCGAAACCATGTTCTTTTCTCGGGAATTATGTATCTGATTTCGGAAAGAATGTTATGTTTGACAATAAAAGAATATTTTTGCTACAAAAATGCTACATGGTCGCTGTAAAAAAGTAACATGGTGCTCTTGAAGCATGTTTGAGGTGAACATATTCCTTCTCTGGGTATACCATAGATCTTTTGATTTTCAAATTTTAGCCGATTGTAGTGTCCCTGATGTTCATTTCTTGTTTTCATTGTCTTGCCCAGCCATGCACATTGTCTGACCATTAAAGACATGGCCGAAACTAAATTTAGCCGTGAATTTCATTTTGTTTTTATTACGATATACTGAATTCAGTTACATATATATGTAAAAGTATGTCCATATACAGATAAAAATGCTTGAACTTGGTACTTCTCAGTGGATTTTTTTTATTTAAAAAAAATTACAGCGAATTTCTTGCCAACCAGTGCACTCTGGTATATGTGGATGTGTGGTTGAGTGTTTTTGTGTGGATTTTGTTTTTTCCGACTCTGTTAAAAGTCATGTGCAATTCGGCTCAAACTTTGTAATTGAATTTTTAATCTCGTTTATAGTCAAGTGATCTCTGGTTTGTATTCCCGTCGACAACTTCGCATATTTTATTACTGGATTTATTTATGCCATTTGGGAACTATACACACTAAAAAAGCAATCCCACACTCTCACTCTTCAATTGGTCTCAGAGTGGAGAATAATTCGGTTATCTATTGCTGTTTTTTTTTAAGGTGGAATAGTATCTAACAAAAAGGTTCCAATGTTTTCCTCTTAGTTGTTGAATTGTTGAGAGATTTTATATCATTGCTTCTATTAAGTAGATATCTTTCATAGTGCACTGTTATATATTAATTTTCAGGCGAAAAAAGACCAGTCCTTTAGAAGGATAACAAATTTACATGTTGGGCATAGGTTAGGTTACGTTTGTATTGGAGATATGTTAGGCAATATATATTTGTGATGTGACAATGTAGACAATGTATTTTTGAAAAAAATAAATAGAGCAGATTTCTCTAGTACTAATATTTATAAATATTGCATTTATCAATGACATTTTGGAAAAAAAATTTTGAGAAAATTTTCTATAAAAATAAAATGTAGAAAAAAATTTCTATAGAAGTACAGTTTTGACGAAATTTTCTTTAGAAATAAAATTTTGACAAAAATTTTCTAAAGAAATAAAATTTGGACAAAAGTTTCTATAGAAATAAAATTTTGACAAAATTTTCTTTAGAATTAAAATTTTGATAAAATTTTCTATAGAAATGAAATTTGGACAAAATTTTCTATAGAATAAAATTTGGACAAAATTTTCTATAGAAATACAATTTTGAAAAAAAAAATGTAAATAGAAGTAAAAATTTTAACAAAAATTTCTATAGATGTAAAAATTTTGACAAAATTTTCTATAGAAATAAAATTTTGACAAATTTATCTTTAGGCACAAAATGCTTACAAAACTTTCTATAGAAATAAAATGTTGACAAATTTTTCTATAGCAGTAAAACTTTTGACGGAATTTTCTATAGATGTAGACATTTTGACAAAATTTTCTAGTGAAGTAAAAAATTTGTCAAAATAAAGTTTTGACACAATTTTTTATAGAAATAAAATTGTGACACAATTTTTTATAGAAATAAAATGTGGACAAAATTTTCTATAGAAATAAAATTGTGACAAAATTTGCTATAGGATTAACATTTTGACAAAATTTTCTATAGAAATAAAATGTGGACAAAATTTTCTATAGAAATAAAATTGTGCCAAAATTTGCTACAGAAATAACATTTGGACAAAATTTACTAAAGAAATAAAATGTGGACAAAATTTTCTATAGAAATAAAATTTTGACAATATTTTGTATAGAAATAAAATCTTGACAAAATTTTCTATAAATTTAAAATTTTGACAAATTTTTCTATAGAATTAAAATATTGACAAAGTTTTGTATAGAAATAAAATCTTGACAAAATCTTCTATAAATTTAAAATTTTGACAAAATTTTCTATAGACTAAAGTACAAGTGTAGCTTAACTAACAGAGGAAAAGTATGCTTGTCAAATTCATTTGGGCAAAGCTCTATAGACTGCAAGATGGTTGGATGTACAGCTGTTTCGGAATTACCACATTCCTCATAAGCATCCTCTACTTGCAGCAAAACTATCAACCAATTATCAGAATAAATTCGGGTAATTCACTCAACCCAAAGTGAACTACAACAATAATAAATAAAATTATGACAAAGTTTTCTATAAAAATAAAATTTTGACAAAATTTTCTACAGAACTGAAATTTGGACAAAATTTTCTATAGGAATAAAATTTTGTCAACATTTTCTATAAAAATAAAATTTTGACAAAAGTTTCTATAAAAGCAAAAATTTGCCTTATAGCAATAAAAAAAATTTAACAACAAAAATAAAATTTTGATAAAATTTTCAATAGAAATAAAATTTTTAGACAATTTTCTATAGATATAAAATTTAGAAAAAATTTCTATAGAAGTACAGTTTGTTAAAATTTAACAATATAGAAATAAACTTTTGACAAAATTTTTTATAAAAACAAAAATTTGGTTTATAGTAATAAAAAAATTGACATTTTCCATAAAAATAATATTTTGACAATATTTTCTATAGAAATAAAATTTTGACAAAATTTTCTATAGAAATAAAATTTTGACAAAATTTTCTATAGAAATAAAATTTTGGCTTACAACATTTAAAAAAAATTAAATTTTCTACAACAACAAAATTTGATAAAATTTTCTATAGAAATTGATCTTTCTATACAAATAAAATTTTGCAAAATAAGATTTTTTTGTAGTTTGTTGGTAAAATTGTCTCCAAATTTTCGTGGGTTTTTTGGCTCGAGTGGCAATCGTCAAACCATTTGAAAAAAATATTGATTCTCACACAAACCCAAGAAATTCCTTTTAAATTTCAAATATTACATTCACAAGCCAACATGGAATAATATTAGTTAACCATTGGATTTATCATCCCATTCATTGTCGTTATGGGATTTAAGTGTAACTACAAGTAATTCATATAAATTTTCCCACTCCTATTATAGAGAGAGAGAGAGAGAAACTTTCATATAAATATAGGGATTTTAGTCACTCCCTCTCTACAAACGTAAGTATTTCCTAGAATATTGAGCTCATTTTAATTGGTTAAGTTCTATCCTATTGCAAAAATCTCTATTCACTGCCTTGTGCAGTTAGTCAGTTCAATAACAGAAGCAGAAGATTTCCACACAAACCACTATCATGCTCCATTTATGCCAGATTATCTTTGAGTGTGAACATTATAATGAACAAACAGTGAACGCAATTGCCCTGTATGCATACCACACAGATTCTCCAGATACTCCAATTCCAACCAGTGAGGGCCGACGATTCACTAAGAATAGCCTGACTAGCCCCCATTGATGGTATCGAAAAAACAAATCTCAAGTAACAAGTATTCCACACATCGATTACAATAAATATATATTCTAGTTTTTTTATACCCACCACCATAGAATGGTGACGGGGGTATAATAAGTTTGTCATTCCGTTTGTAACGCATCGAAATATCGATTTCCGACTATATAAAGTATATATATTCTTGATCAGGGAGAAATTCTAAGACGATATAACGATGTCCGTCTGTCCGTCTGTCTGTCTGTCTGTCTGTCTGTTGTAATCACGCTACAGTCTTCAATAATGAAGCAATCGTGCTGAAATTTTGCACAAGCTCGTCTTTTGTCTGCAGGCAGGTCAAGTTCGAAGATGGGCTATATCGGTCCAGGTTTTGATATAGTCCCCATATAAACCGATCTCCCGATTTGGGGTCTTGGGCTTATAGAAATCGTAGTTTTTATCCAATTTGCCTGAAATTTGAAATCTGGAGGTATTTTACGACCATAAAGAGGTGTGCCAAAAATGGTGAGTATCGGTCCACGTTTTGGTATAGCCCCCATATAGACCGATCTCCCGATTTTACTTCTTGGGCTTATAGAAACCGCAGTTTTTATTCAATTTACTTGAAATTGGAAATCTAGAGGTATTATAGGACCACAAATATGTGTGCCAAAAATTGTGAGTATCGGTCCATATTTTGGTATAGCCCCCACATAGACCGATCTCCCGATTTTACTTCTTGGGCTTATAGAAAACGCAGTTTTTATTCAATTTACCTGAAATTGGAAATCTAGAGGTATTGTAGGACCACAAATACGTGTGCCAAAAATTGTGAGTATCGGTCCATATTTTGGTATAGCCCCCATATAGACCGATCTCCCGATTTTACTTCTTGGGCTTATAGAAACCGCAGTTTTTATTCAATTTATCTGAAATTGGAAATCTAGAGGAATTGTAGGACCACAAATATGTGTGCCAAAAATTGTGAGTATCGGTCCATATTTTGGTATAGCCCCCATATAGACCGATCTCCCGATTTTACATCTTGGGTTTATAGAAACCGCAGTTTTTATTCAATTTACCTGAAATTGGAAATCTAGAGGTATTGTAGGACCACAAATACGTGTGCCAAAAATTGTGAGTATCGGTCCATATTTTGGTATAGCCCCCATATAGATCGATCTCCCGATTTGGGGTCTTGGGCTTATAGAAACCGTAGTTTTTATCCAATTTGTCTGAAATTGGAAATCTAGAGGTATTTTAGGACCATAAAGAGGTGTGCCGAAAATGGTGAGTATCGGTCCATATTTTGGTATAGCCCCCATATAGACCAATTTCCCAATTTTACTTCTTGGGCTTCTAGAATCCGAAGTTTTTATTCTATTTGCCTGAAATTGGAAATCTAGAGGTATTTTCGGGTCACAAAGAGGTGTGCCGAAAATGGTGAGTATCGGTCCATATTTTAGTATAGCCCCCATAAGAACGATCTCCCGATTTAACTCCTTGGGTTTCTAGAAACCGTAGTTTTTATCTGATATGCTTGAAATTGTAAATATTCTGGTATTTTAGGCTCACAAAAACGTGTATCGGATTAAGTTTTTGTCGGTCCATTTGGTAATGCCTCCATATAGACCGACTTCACTTCTTGAGGGTGTAGAAGGCGCACTGATCATGAAAATTGATTGAAACTCAATGTAAAATTTCCAGATTTTACTTCTACAGATTTAAGATTTCAAATCAAGGCGTTATTTTATAATTTTCTTGCACACTTACAAGAGATGTTAATGATTCCTCTAAACCTCAAACAAAAATGGTTCTTATAAATCCAGAATCTGATATAGTCCTCATAGGTGAAATCTTTAAATTTATCTTCGGGTAGTGTCCTCAAGTCCTCAAGCCCTCCTGAAATTTCAAAGGAAACCCTAATATTTGGTTCATGGTGGTGGGTATTTAAGATTCGGCCCGGCCGAACTTACTGCTGTATATACTTGTTTTTTCTTATTTTGGTCGGGGGGATTTGCTTTTCACATATTTATGTTCATGTTGCGAATACCATATAATACCTATATTGAAATGCTTATAGGGATAGAAAAGAATGAGTAAGGCATTTTATTAGAAAAGAAGAATACACTGTGGTAAAATGAGTGTTGAAATGTTAATAATTTTAGACATAGAAAAACAAATATGATTAAAATTTTTCCAATTAAAAATTTTATTTAAGAAAATTAAAAACAAAATTGAATTGATTCGAAAAACATTTTAATCAAAACTAAAATTAATCGTATCAATTAATTTGGATAAGTAAATTGTTTTAATTGGTATTGGTGATTGATACTATCAACACTGCGATTGAAGAAATTTCCATTTAAAATGTATTGGGTCAATTAATTCCGTGCTTAAAGACAAAAATTAAATTTTTTTGAGTATTCGAAATTTATTTTGAAATTTATAAATATTAGCCCGCTTTCAAGCTTTTCGAAGGAATAATATTACTTTTTTCTCTAATAATTTTTTTCTCCATGTATATATAACAATCTGTTTTTTTTTCTCTCTTCACCCCCCCCCCCCCCCCCCCCCCTCTCGACTACACTCTTTGGCAAAACAGAAGCACAGCAAACTTTTTTAATAATAAATACACGGTCTTAGGTTAATTCCTCAAAAGATTATATGTGTGTTTTTGCCACATCCTCATGTAGAATTCTGCGAACTGTTAGATACTAAAAGTTATTATTTCGATATCTTATATAAGCAAAAACATTTAATCAACCATGCTTCTTCTGGTCATGACGAATATATGTAAGGAAAAAAGAAAGCAATACTAAATACCATAAATATATATTGAAAATGGAAATCAAATTGAATCTGTGGGATTATTGATAATTTCCCCTGGTTAGTATGGCAATGTTAATAGGGTGTCGTATGAGTAATATCAATACATTAAAATAAATCATACGCCACATTAAATTCGTTGGAGTAAAAAAGTCATAAAAGTGCAAATTTCGACAACACGATATTTTATAGGTCAAAAATTGCTCCCGCATTCAAATATTGTGAGAGAAAATTAAAAATGCCGTTTTTTATTTTTTAATAATTAGGAATTTATCAGCCGAATACAATAAAATTGTGGTTTCTAAAACCTCATGAAGTCAAATCGGGAGATAGGATCATATAGAAAAACATGGACCGTTTCGAGTCATATTCACCACATCAATTTGTCGACTTCTGTACTTCCAATTTCAATGAAATCTTTCTAAATTCTGCCATTTTTCTAGCAACACACGGATACTGCGACGAAAAGATTCGCCTTTTGACTCAATCCGTGAATCGACCCGATTTTAGGCTTCCTTATAAGAACGAAGATTCTGATCAACCAAGTCATGCGTATGATTGGTAGTTAGAAGGAGCAATATTTTACCTATATGGAGGATGGGTTAGGTCTTCTTATTTCGATGTTTCCAAATAAATTGTCCAAGGTTCTGCAACATGTCTCCAGGTGTTAACGTGCTGCTAATTCACCTTGTCATACCTTTGCAAATATTGGGACCACTTATCAAGCAATGCTCCGATCATGAGCCATGATTGAAATGATTTGTTATGTCTAAGGGACAGGATGGAATTAAGATGGGGTTAGCGTAGGGATAGTAAAGGAATAGGACAGGGATAGGATAGGTATTGGATTTATTTTATAGATTTTTTTAAATTTAATTTCTATAGAAAATTTTGTCAAAATTTAATTTCTATAGAAAATTTTGTCAAAATGTTATTTCTAAAGAAAATTTTGTCAAAATTTTAATTCCATAGAAAATTTTGTCTAAATTTTATTTCTATAGAAAATTTTGTAAAAATTTTATTTATATAGAAAATTTTGTCAACATTTTATTTCTATAGAAAATTTTGTCAACATTTTATTTATGTAGAAAATTTTTGCAACATTTTATTTATGTAGAAAATTTGGTCAAAATTTAATTTCTATAGAAAATTAAGTCAAAATTTTATTTTTATAGAAAAATTTTTCAAAGTTTTATTCGTGTTGAAAATTTTGTCAAAATTTTATTTATATAGAATATTTTTATTTATGTAGAAATAGAAAATTTTTATTTATGTAGAAAATTTTGTCAAAATGTTATTTATATAGAAAATTTCGTCAAATTTTTATTTATGTAGAAAACTTTGTCAAAATTTTATTTATGTAGAAAATTTTGTCAAAATTTTTTTATGTAGAAAATTTTGTCAAAATTTTATTCGCGTAGAAAATTTTGTAAAAATTTCATTTCTATAGAAAATTTTGTAAAAATTTCATTTCTATAGAAAATTTTGTCAAAAATTTATTAATATAGAAAATTTTGTCAAAATTTTATTTATGTAGAAAATTTTGTCACAATTTTATTTCTATAGAAAATTTTATCAAAATTTTATTCGTGTAGAAAATTTTGTTAAAATTTTATTTATGTAGAAAATTTTATCAACATTTTATTTCTATAGAAAATTTTGTCAAAATTTTATTTATGTATTAAATTTTGTCAAAATTTAATTTCTATAGAAAATTTTCTCAAAATTTTATTTATGTAGAAAATTTTGTCAAAATGTTATTTCTATAGAAAATTTTGTCAAAATGTTATTTCTATTAAAAATTTTGTCAAAATTTAATTTCTATAGAAAATTTTGTCAACATTTTATTTCTATAGAAAATTTTGTCAAAATTTTATTTATGTAGAACATTTTGCCAAAATGTTATTTCTATAGAAAATTTTATCAAAATTTAATATCTATAGAAAATTTTGTCAATATTTTATTTCTATAGAAAATTTAGTCAAAATTTTGTCAAAGTTTTATTTCCATAGAAAATTTTCAAAATTGTGTTTCTATAGAAAATTTTATCAAAATTTTATTTATGTAGAAAATTTTGTCAAAATTTTATTTATATAGAAAATTTTTTAAAAATGTTATTTCTATAGAAAATTTTGTCAGCATTTTATTTATGTAGAAAATTTTGTCAACATTTTATTTCTATAGAAAATTTTGTCAAAATTTAATTTCTATAGAAAAATTTGTCAACATTTTATTTCTATAGAAAATTTTGTCAAAATTGTATTTATGTAGAAAATTTTGCCAAAATGTTATTTCTATAGAAAACTTTGTCAAAATTTTATTTCTATAGAAAACTTTGTCAAAATTTAATTTCTATAGAAAATTTTGTGAAAATTTTATTTCTATAGAAAATTTTGTCAAAATGTTATTTCTATAGAAAATTTTGTGAAACTGTTATTTCAATAGAAAAATTTGTCGAAATTTAATTTCTATAGAAAATTTTGTCAAAATTTTATTTATGTAGAAAATTTTGTCAAAATTTTATTTCTATAGAAAATTTTGTCAAAATGTTATTTCTATAGAAAATTTTGGTGAAATGTTATTGCTATAGAAAATTTTGTCAAAATTTTATTTTTGTGGAAAATGTTGTCGACTTTTATTTTTGTAGAAAATTTTGTCAAAATGTTATTTCTATAGAAAATTTTGTGAAACTGTTATTTCAATAGAAAAATTTGTCGAAATTTAATTTCTATAGAAAATTTTGTCAAAATTTTATTTATGTAGAAAATTTTGTAAAAATTTTGTTTCTATAGAAAATTTTGTCAAAATTTTATTTATGTAGAAAATTTTGTCAAAATTTTATTTATGTAGAAAATTTTGTCAAAATTTTATTTATGTAGAAAATTTTGTCAAAATGTTATTTCTATAGAAAATTTTGTCAAACTGTTATTTCAATAGAAAATTTTGTCGAAACTTAGAAATAAAAATTTGACAAAATTTTCTATAGAAAATTTTTTTTGCAGAAAATTTTGTCAAAATTTTGTCAAAGTTTTATTTCCATAGAAAATTTGTCAAAATTGTATTTCTATAGAAAATTTTGTCAAAATTTTATTCGTGTAGAAAATTTTGTCAGAATTTTATTTCTATAGAAAATTTTGCCAAAATATTATTTCTATAGGAAATTTTGTCAGAATGTTATTTCTATAGAAAATTTTGTCAAAATTTAATTTCTATAGAAAATTTTTTCAAAATTTTATTTCTATAGAAAATGTTGTCAAAATTTTATTTTTTGTAGAAAATATTGTCAAAATGTTATTTCTATAGAAAATTTTGTCAAAATTTAATTTCTATAGAAAAATTTGTCAAAATTTTATTTCTATAGAAAATTTGGTAAAATTTTATTCATGTACAAAATTTTGCCAAAATGTTATTTCTATAGAAAATTTTGTCAAAATGTTGAAAATTTTGTCAAAATTTAATTTCTATAGAAAATTTTGTCAAAATTTTACTTATGTAGAACATTTTGCAAAAATGTTATTTCTGTAGAAAGTTTTGTCAAAAATTAATTTCTATAGAACATTTTGTCAATATTTTATTTCTATAGAAAATTTAGTCAAAATTTTGTCACTGTTTTATTTCCATAGAACATTTCCAAAATTGTATTTCTATAGAAAATTTTATCAAAATATTATTCGTGTAGAAAATTTTGTCAACATTTTATTTCTATAGAAAATTTTGTCAAAATGTTATTCGTGTAGAAAATTTTGTCAAAATTGTAGAAAATTTTGTCAAAATTTTATTTCTATAAAAATTTTGTCAAAATGTAATTTCCATTGAAAATTTTGTCAAAATTTTATTTATGTAGAACATTTTGTCAACATTTTATTTATATAGAAAATTTTGTCAACATTTTATTTTTATAGAAAATTTTGTCAAAATTTTATTCGTGTAGAAAATTTTGTCAAAATTTTATTTGTAAAGAAAAATTTGTCAAAATTTTATTTATGTAGAAAATTTTGTCAAAATTTAATTTCTATAGAAAATTTTGTCAACATTTTATTTCTAACTGCCGAAACACTCAGTGCGGAAGCAAGCTAATTTGCCGAAGCTATTAGTGCGGAAGCAAGTTAAAATTCGAAGCGATATTGTGGAAGTAAGTTAAAAGCCGAAGCGATTAGTGAGGATGCAAAATGAAACCTGAAACACTTAGTGCGGAAGCAATCTACTCACATAGACAATTCAGTCCTTTGTGACACTACAGTGGTGAACTTCCACTAACCATTGCATCATGGTGGTTCCCAGTTAAAAGCCGGAGTGGACGCGGTCATGTCACTTTTCTTGTTCATACTCTTGGCTGTCGGGACTCTCCTCGTTGCTTAGAAAATTCGTATTTATATTCTCATACACCGTGAAGTGGATGTGAAATGCAATCCCAGTACATAGAATTAAATGTGGTTCATACTAAGAAACTCTTGCCAATGCATGTACTCATACTCACCCAGACTGCATCGATGCCCGATAGTAAATTTCCTGAGCTGCAAATTCCTTCTGATGGGGTAGAACCACTAACATTTTTTTCATCAATATTGTTCCCTATATATTTGTGGGCCTCATACAAATAGGTTCAGAGATTTATTGAGCCAGATGGAGAAACAGATTTCTTCGATCCTGTTTAAAAAATCCAATCGATCTAGTTTGCTAGACCCTATGCAAATCGGACCCCAAATTTGACTTCTTGAAACTCATGGAGGAGTAAATTGCATTCGATCCGATTTAAATTTGCTATACGATGTCAGTACATGTCCTCTATGTATCATGTACAAATTTATTTATATCGGTACATAATTATGTATAGACTTCTCCATAAAAACCTATCGAGACCTGAAATGGGAAATATATGTTTTTATAACCACCACCATAGGATGGGGGTATATTAACTTTGTCATTCCGTTTGTAACACATCGAAATATTGCTCTAAGACCCCATAAAGTATATATATTCTGGGTCGTGGTGAAATTCTGAGTCGATCTAAGCATGTCCGTGCGTCCGTCCGTCTGTCCGGCTGTCCGTCCGTCTGTGGAAATCACGCTAACTTCCGAACGAAACTAGCTATCGACTTGAAACTTGGCACAAGTAGTTGTTATTGATGTAGGTCGGATGGTATTGAAAATGGGCCATATCGGCCCACGTTTACGTATAGCCCCCATATAAACCGATCCCCAAATTTGGCTTGCGGAGCCTTCCGGAGCAGCAAAATTCATCCGATCCGGTTGAAATTTGGTACGTGGTCTAAGTATATGGTCTCTAAACACCATGCAAAAATTGGTCCATATCGGTCCATAATTATAAATAGCCCCCATATAAACCGATCCCCAGATTTGACCTCCGGAGCCTCTTGGAGGGGCAAAATTCATCCGATCCGGTTGAAATTTGGTACCTGATGTTAGTATATGGTCTCTAACAACCATGCAAAAATTGGTCCATATCGGTCCATAAATATATATAGCACCCATATAAACCGATCCCCAGATTTGACCTCCGGAGCCTCTTGGAGGAGCAAACTTCATCCTACCCGATTGCAATTTAGTACGTGGTGTTAGTATATGGTCTCTAACAACCATGCAAAAACTGGTCCATATCGGTCCATAATTATATATAGCTCCCATATAAACCGATCCCCAGATTTGACCTCCGGAGCCTCTTGGAGGGGCAAAATTCATCCGATCCGTTTGAAATTGGGTACCTGATGTTATTATACGGTCTCTAACAAGCATGCAAAAATTGGTCCATATCGGTCCATAATTATATATAGCTCCCATATAAACCGATCCCCAGATTTGAACTCTGGAGCCTCTAGGATGAGCAAAATTCATCCGATCCAATTGAAATTTAGTACGTGGTGTTAGTATATGGTCTCTAACAACCATGCAAAAATTGGTCCATATCGGTCTATAATTATATATAGCTCCCATATAAACCGATCCCCAGATTTGACCTCCGGAGCCTCTTGGAGGAGCAAAAGTCATCCGATGCGGTTGAAATTTGGTTTGGTATATTTCGTTAGTATATGGCCTCTAACAGCCATGTAAAAATTGTCAAATTTTATTACTATAGAAAGTTTTGTCAAAATTTCATTTCTATAGAAAGTTTTGTAAAAAGTTTATTTCTATAGCAATGTTTGTCAACATTTTATTTCCATAGAAAATTTAGTCAAAATTTTATTTCTATAGAAAATTTTGTAAAAAATTTATTTCTGTAGAACATTTTGTCAACATTTTATTTCTATAGAAAATTTTGTCAACATTTTATTTCTATAGAAAATTTTGTCAAAATTTTATTGCTATAGAAAATTTTGTCAACATTTTACTTCCATAGAAAATTTTGTCAACATTTTATTTCTATAGAAAATGTTGTCAAGTTTTTATTTCTATGGAAAATTTTGTCAAAATTTTATTTCTATAGAAAATTTTGTCAAACTGAATTATATACGTATTTAATCGGCCTTTTTTGTTGTTTAATATATACCCCTTATGGACTAACTTACAATTTAGAAGACAGTGTTAAAAAGTTTTACGATACCTTACCATCGGCAACCCAAGTAATTCGATTGTGGATGACAGCCTTTAGTAGAAGTTCCTACGCAATCCATGGTGGAGGGTACATAAGATTCGGCCTGGCCGAACTTACGGCCGTATATACTTGTTTTATTTCCTTTTTTATCTACCATAGACTTCATATGGACTAACATATAATTTAGAAGTCCATATTAAGAAGTTTTAGAATATCTAGCCATCGGTAACTGTTAACACAACTCAAGTATTTCGATTGTGGATGACAGCCTGGATGATGGAGGCTACATAAGTATAGACCTACACTACGGGAAATGGTTCAACCCAAGGACCTGGTTCTGGTCAAAACATATGGAAGGGACCGGTTCACTTTAACATGGGTTTGTCATTGACGGGGTTACGACTTGGACGCACTTCAAAGCACAAATCTTAGAGCAACTTGGTGGGACTACGTCGTAACAGTTTCTCATGAACCAATCTGGGACAAATTCTTAGGAACCTGTTTTATTTTGACCATCTGAATGGCACCAGAAAGGAAAAACTTTTGGGATATGTTGAACAATAAATTATTCTGGCAATTGTGTTTCAGTTAATGTGTAGATTCAATAAGATTTTGATATGAAAAGAATATAGAAATTAATAAATTTATGAAAATTTAAAAATTGCGACAAACGAACGACTAACCGTTAGTGCACGCAGAGAAGGAATATGATCACCTCAAACATGTTTCAAGAGCAAAATGTTATTTTTGTATGGTGACCATGTAACATGTTTGTCACTAAAATGTTATTTTCTCGTCAAATATAACCTGCTTGCCGAAATCAGATACATGATTCCCGAGGAAATAACATGGTTGCGAAAACCATGTTACATGGTCACCACCCAAAAATAACATTTTCTCTTAAAACATGTTTGAGGTGATCATATTCCTTCTCTGGGTGTGACATTTTGCACCAATATCCCGTAGGAAATTTCGTTTTCAAGCTAGGTTTATCCCTTTGTACCACCATGCGTATGAGTCATAATAATTAATTAAGAACACTCATATGACACCCATTATCTTTACATTAAAGTACTAAATTCCTCCTTTTTCGTTCTTAAAATTAAATTAATTTGTTTGGAAATTGGAAAAACACCACATTTTAGTATCATTTATTCTCTATATCCTTATCTTAGTTGATCTTATTGCAAATATCAAAAAGTTTGCTTCATCAATATCGTTGAAATCCAATAAAATCTACCCAGCTATAACTTCAACTATAACAACTCTAATATTATTTTATCAATAGGAAAAATATCCTTTTTTGGTAAACTGTTATTGATGATGATTATGGTGGTGATAGTGATGGCCAATGCCAAAGTTTTCTCTCCACACACATACACACACATCCACACAAATACAAACTATTGTCCTAATGTCAGCATTTCACATTGGAAAATGCCAAGAAAGTAATCTACCGCCATATGCCGGCAATGAGCTTACATAAATTCCTTAAGCTTTTTCTTTCGGCCATTTGTCCAGAATAATATTTGTTTTAGCTACGAGAACTTGGACTGCTTAGAAGCATGGCGCATATGGGTGAAGACAATCTGTGTTTTGTGTGAAATCGATTTGTTTCGGATGACCAAATAGAAGATGCAGTTGCAATTACAACAACAACACCAAAATACGTTTAGACCACAAAGTGGAAAATCCACTTATATAGTATAAAACCACAAACGAAACTTACATACACCATTTTTTCTATTTTCCTAACAAGGAGATGGTTCGAAAGCTATATTTTAGCTGTAAAAATTGTCTGGGTACAAAATGGGATGAGCATTATATTCTGAAATTTATGGATGTGAAACGAATGTAGCTTTGAATGGATGGTGAAAAACAGGCCATGGAAATTTTGTTGTTGCAATTTTTCGTAACGGTTGGTTGACTTACTCGATTGCAACAACTGGCTTGGCCACACATGCATCAATGATTTTTATGGGATATTAGGAAATAATATTTTCCGAAAATGATCATCGTTTCGATTTCCACCAAAATGACAAATTTGCCTTACAAGAGCTTACAAGGAAGTGATGACCGGAGGGAAATAAGAAGTTATAGGGAGAAATTGAAATATTGTGGGAAAACTTAAGAGAGTATTCCGGAGAGATAAGGAAATCCATATGAAAAGAATCTAAAAGAAAACGAATGAAATATTTTGGGTAGCTAATACTAAGACAACTATCGATTAATAGACTTTTTCTTAAAAAAATCGAAAAGTCCATGTTGTTTTCTGCAATCTTCAAATTCTTCTTTTGTATGTTTTGAAAAATTAAGTCAAGTCGACTTTCGATGTTTGCCAAAATCGAGAGAACAAATATAAAACAAAGTATTCCTTAGATAAGGGCTTGCAAATGAGAAGAATTTAAAATCAAACCTGAACTTGAATAAACAGAATAGCTAACATGAAGTATAACAAATTCAAATTACCTTTTTTTTTGAGGAAAAATCATTGATGTTCTCGATGAAAAAATTTGAAATTAATCTAAATATCGGAGTGCATTCCCCTTTGTTTAATATAATCATGTTTTGTCTTCACTATTTATCAATTCGATCATGAATTGCAAACTACACGAAATTATTCTTTCTGTATATGGGACAGTTCCGCGGTTGCCACTCGTGCCAAAAAAATCTACCAAAATTTGAAGAAAGTTTTACCAAAAATCAACCAAATTTAAAAATTCAATTCAAAAGAAATGTTTTATTATTTTATTTTCGAAGTTTATCTCCTATAAGCGAAATTGTGGGATGCACAAATATCCCTTGCCTTATAAATTTGTCGAATTTTACCTGTGTTATCGAATTTAGGATGTTTTTTCCCCAACAAAATTTTATGTCTACCGACAATTTTATTCTAAAGAAATGTTTATGTCTATAGAAAAATTTGTCAAAATTTTATAATTTTTATTGGAAATTTTGTCAAAATTTTATTTCTATAGAAAATTGTTTCAAAAGTTTATTCCTATAGAAAATTTTGTCAAAATTTTACTTCTATTGAACATTTTGTCAAAATTTTATTTCTATAGAAAATTTTGTCAAGATTTTATTTCAATAGAAAAATTTTTCAAAATTTTATTTCCATAGAAAATTTTGTTCAAATTTTCTTTCTGTAGACAAAATTGTCAACATTTTATTTCAATGAAAATCTTTGTCAAAATTTTATTTCTATAGAAAAATTTGTCACGATTTTATTTCTGTTTTTTAAACTTAATTAAATTAAATTTGTCAAAAGTTTATTTCTATAGACATTTTTTTCAAGATTTTATTTCTATAGAAAATTTTGTCAAAATTTTATTTCTATAGAAAATTTTGTCAACATTTTATTTACAAAGAAAAATTTGTCAAAATTTTTTTCCATAGAAATTTTTTCCATAGATTTCGTCCAAATTTTCTTTCTATAGACAAAATTGTCCAAATTTTCTTTCTGTAGACAAAATTGTCAAAATTTTATTTCTATGAAAATTTTTGTCAAAATTTTAATTCTATTGAAATTTTTTCGAAATTGTATTTCTATAGAAAAATTTGTCACGATTTTATTTCTTTTTTTAACTTAATTAAATTAAATGTGTCAAAAGTTAATTTCTATAGAATTTTTTTTCAAAATTTTATTTCTATAGAAAATTTTGTCAAAATTTTATTTCTATAGAATATTTTGTCAACATTTTATGTACAATGAAAAATTTGTCAAAATTTTAGTTCTATAGAAAATGTTACCAAAATTTTCTTTCTATAGAAAAAATTGTGTCTCAGTTTTATTTCTATAGAAAATTTTGTCAAATTTTATTTCTATGGAAATTTTCGTCAAAATTTTATTTCAATAGAAAATTTTGTCAAAATTTTATTTCCATAGAAATTTTGTCAATATTTTATTTCTAAACAAAATTTTCTCAAAATTTTACTTTTATAGAAAAATTTGTCAAAATTTTATTTCCATAGAAAATTTTGTCAATGTTTTATTTCTATAAAACAAAAATTTTGAAAATTTTATTTCTATAGAAAATTTTGCCAAAACTTTATTTCTGCGGAAAATTTTATCAAAATTTTATGTCTTTGGAAAATTTTGTGAAAATTTTATTCATATAGAAAATTTTGTCAAAATTTTATTTTTATAGAAAAATTTGTCAAAATGTTATTTCAATAGAAAATTTTGTCAAAATTTTATTATTTATGCAAAATTTTCTCAAAATTTTATTTCAATAGAAAATATTCTCAAGATTTTATTTCTATCGCAAAATTTAGTCAACATTTTACATCTATAGGTAAATTTGTCAAATTTTTATGTCTATAGAAAATTTTATTTTAATAGAAAATGTCAAAATTTTATTTCTATAGAAAATTTTGTAAAAATTTTATTGTTATAAAAAAAAATTGTCAGATTTGTATTTCCATAAAAAATTTTAAATATGTTATTTTCATAGAAAATGTTGTCAAGATTTTATTTGTATAGAAAATTGTGTCAAAATTTTATTTTTATATACATTTTTGTTAAAGTTTTATTTCTATAGAAAAATTTTGTCCAAATTTTATTTATATAGAAAATTTTGTCAAAGTTTTATTTTAATAGAAAATTTTTGTCAAAATTTCATTTCTATAGAAAATGTTGTCAAAATTTTATTTCTATAGAACATTTTCTCAAAATGTTTTTTCTATAGAAAATTTTGTCAAAATGTTATTTCTATAGAAAAATTTGTCAAAATTTTAGTTCCATAGAAAATGTTGTCAACAGTTTCTTTCTATAGAAAAATTGGTGACTCAATTTTATTTCTATAGGAAATTTTGTGAAAAGTTTTTTTTAATAGAAATTTTTGTCAAAATGTTATTTCTATAGAAAATTTTGTCAAAATGTTATTTCTATAGAAAAATTTGTCAAAATTTTATTTCCATAGGAAAATTTTTCAAAGTTTTATTGCTATAGAAAATTTTGTCAAAATTTTATGGCTATAGAAAATTTTGTCAAAATTTTATGTCTATAGAAAATGTTTTCAAATCTTCATGTATATAGAAAATTTTGTGAAAATTTTATTTCTATAGAAAAATTTGACAAATTGTTATTTCTAATAAAATTTTGTTTAAATTTCATTTTGTCAAAATTTTATTTCTATAGGAATTTTCGTCAACATTTTATTTCTATAGAAAATTTTTTCGAAACTTTATTTTCATAGAATATTTTGTTAAAATTTTATTTCTATAGAGAAATTTTGTCAAAATTTTGTTTCCATAGAAAATTTTGTCAAAGTTTACTTTCTATAGAAAATTTTTGTGAAAATTTTATTTCTATAGAAAATGTTGCCAAAATTTCATTTCCATAAAACATTTCCTCAAAATTTTGTTTCTATAGAAAATTTTCTCAAAAATTTTATTTCTATAGAAAATTTTGTCAAAATTTTTTTCTATAGAAAATTTTTTATTCATATAGAAAATTTTGTCAAAATGTTATTCCTATAGAAAATTTCGTCAAAAATTTATATCTATATTTATGGAAAATTGTATTGTTTATGGAAAATTGTCTGAAAATTTAAAATTTTATTTCTTAGAAAATTTTGTGAAAATTTTATTTCTATAGAAAATTTTGTCAAAATGTTATTTCTATAGAAAAATTTGTCAAAATTTTATTTCCATAGGAAAATTTGTCAAAATGTTATTGCTATAGACAAATTTGTCAAAATTTTATTTTATGTCTATAGAAAATTTTTGTCAAAATTTTATGTCTATAGAAAATTTTGTGAAAATTTTATTTCTGTAGAAAATTTTGACAAAATGTTATTTCTATATAAAATTTTGTTTATATTGCATTTGGTCAAAATTTTATTTCTATAGGAATTTGTGTCAATATTTTATTTCTATAGAAAGTTTTTTGGAAACTTTATTTCCATAGAATATTTTGTTAAAATTTTATTTCTTTAGAAAAATTTTGTCAAAATTTTGTTTCCAAAGAAAATTTTATCAACATTTTTTTGCTATAGGAAATGTTGTCAAAATTTTATTTCTATAGACAAGTTTGCTAAAAGTGTATTTCCATAGATTTTTTTTTTAATTTTATTTCTATCGAAATTTTTGTCAACAGTTTTTTCTATAGAAAATTTTGCTAAAATTGTATTTCCATAGAAACTTTTTTTCGAAATTCTTGTCAACAGTTTATTTCTATAGAAAATTTTATTTTAATAGAAAAATTTTGTCAAAATTTTATTTCTATAGGAACTTAAAATCAAAAACAAAATCTTATTTTGATAGAAAATTTTGTCAACATTTTATTTCTATAGAAAAATTTGTCAAAATTTTATTTCTATACAAAATTTTGTCAAAATTTTATTTTCTTACATTGTTTTTTTTTTTTGTAAATGTTATTTTCATAGAAAAATTTGTCAAAACTTTATTTCTACAGAAAATTTTGTCAAAATTTTATTTCTTTAGAAAATTTAAGTACCTTTTATTTGGAAACGAATATTTTATAAAATCTACCAAAGCATCCGGAGTTCTACCAATATATCAAACAGTAACAAGTACATACGGCCGTAAGTTCGGCCAGGTCGAAGCTTATGTACCCTCCATTATGGATTGCGTAGAAACTTCATCTAAACACTGCCATCCACAATCGAATTACTTAAGTTGCGGTAACGCTTGCCGATGGCAAGGTATCTTAAAACCATCTTCTAAATTGTATGTAAGTCCATACGTGGTATATATTAAATCAAAAAAGATCGATCCAATACGTATATAATTCAGTTTGACAAAGTAGACATAAAATTTTACAAAATTTTCTACAGAAATATAATTTTAACAAAATTTTCAATAGAAGTAAAATTTTCACAAGATTTTCTACAGAAATAAAAATTTTGACAAAATTTTCTATAGAAAGAAAATTTTGACAAAAATTTCTACAGAAATAAAATTTTCTGTAGAAATAAAATGTTGGTAGATTATTTTTGGCTCGAGTGGCAACCATGATTATGAACCGAATAAAATTTTCTATAAAAATAATATTTTGGCAAAATTTTCTATAGAAATAAAATTTTGACAATGATGAAAATTTTATTATGAACCGAATAAAATTTTAACAAAATTTTCTCTAGAAATAAAATTTTGACAAAATTTTCTATAGAAATAAAATTTTGGTAGATTATTTTTGGCTCTAGTGGCAACCATGATTATGAACCGATATGGACCAATTTTTGTGTGATTGGACCTATTTTGTTATGATTGTTAGCGACCATATACTAACACCACGTGCCTAATTTGAAACGGATCGGATGAATTTTGCTCCTTCAAGAGGCTCCGAAGGTCAAATCTGGAGAATGTTTTATATGGGGGCTATATATAATTATGGACCAATATGGACCAATTCTGGCACGGTTGTTAAAGATCATATACTAACACCATGTTCCAAATTACTACCGGATTGGATGAAATTTGCTTCTCTTGGAGACTTCGCAAGCCAAATCTGGGGATCGGTTTATATGGGGGATATTTATAATTATGAACCGATGTGGAGCAATTTTTGCATGGTTGTTAGAGACCATATACCAATATCATGTACCAAATTTCAGGCGGTTCGGATGAAATATGCTTCTCTTAGAGGCTCCACAAGCCAAATCTGGGGATCGGTTTATATGGGGGCTATATATAATTATGGACCGATGTGGACCAATTTTTGCATGGTTGTTAGAGACCATATACCAACATCATGTACCAAATTTCAGACGGATCGGATGAAATTTTCTTCTCTTTGAGGCTCCGCGAGCCAAATCTGGGGATCGGTTTATATGGGGGCTATATATAATTATGGACCGATATGAACCAATTTGCATGGTTGTTAGAGACCATATACAAATACTTTATACCAAATTTCAGCCGGATCGGATGAAATATGCTTCTGTTAGAGGCTCCACAAGCCAAATATGAGGGTCCCTTTATATGGGGGCTATACGTAAAAGTGGACCGATATGGCCCATTTTCAATACCATCCGACTTACATCGATAACAACTACTTGTGCCAAGTTTCAAGTCGATAGCTTGTTTCGTTCGGCAGTTAGCGTGATTTCAACAGACGGACGGACGGACGGACGGACATGCTTAGATCGACTTAGAATTTCACCACGACCCAGAATATATATACTTTATGGGGTCTTAGAGCTATATTTCGATGTGTTACAAACGGAATGACAAAGTTATACCCTCCATCCTATGATGGAGGGTATAAAAAGTATATTTTTGGTTGAATGGTGCTAACTGTGGCAACCGTGATCAGATCCCCTTTAATGGTTTCCTTCAATGCATTCGTACTGGTATAGTTTGTAGTCCCACGAGCCCATGGCTTCAAAGCAGATTCCAAAACGTTTCCCCGGTACTTAATCCCATTTACTGAGATGTATTGGTATCATACCTTGGGGTCCATTAATGTTATATCTAAACTTTTTTCTCAATCACTACAAGCACATTTCATATTTTTTATAGATATTTAAGGTGAATATAAAAAATGCAATTTTTTTAATTGGTTGGACTCCTTCGTTTTTTTTCTACATTCACATCGTGCCAAAATTTTGCTATTTGATACAATGCTGACTAGAGGAGAGGTGAAATAGGGAAGGGTGATGACAATTGTAAACAGATTTTCAATGATTCATATGAACCTTTTGAATCTGGGTTATCTGGATGAACAAATTTAAAGTGTTACTTAACTTTTGCCAACACCTCCACCACTAGGACAATTGTCTCGAGAAATTAAAAACAGACAGAGAAAATGTTTCCAATGGCAGCACTTACCCAACTTTTGTCAGGGTAATTTTCTTTAGTTTTCAGACCTCCATATGGACCCGTAAAAAACTTTGTTTAATAATAAAGAGGACATTGTGTTTGCTCTACTATTCGGTTCTGTGCTCTGAAGGGGAAGATGGTGAAAAGTGTCAATGAAGGCCATGTCAGCACCATGAGTATTTGGATATTCTCCATGATATGGCTTTCTACATATCAGGGATGGCTTGCTCTGCTTGGTGATGTAAATGCAACCATTGAAAATTGCCAAACTTTAGTTTTTCCTCTTATTTTTGGCACTTCCAGATACACACACACACACATGATATTGCCATCACAAGGAGAGCAGCAACATGCTGCTACTTGTCGAACAAAATGTATGTGTGTGCGTGTGTGTTTTTCATGAAACTCATAACCATAACATTTGCTTAGAATGATCTTACGATATTGCCAGTGTGGGAGTTTGGGTTTTTTTCTTGATTATTATATTTTATATTGGACATTTATCTTGTCTTTAGATGAAATTGAAAAGTAAGCAAAATTGTTTTAAAGTGCCAGCAATATTATGGTGTTAAAAAGAAAAGAATTTGAGAATGAATTTTTGCAAGCTTATAATGTTTTTCGTTGAGTTAATTTGTGGAATAATCAAGAAAATAATAGAAAATAATAAAAACTAGATTTAATTTATTATGCTGTTGAAATAGCCACTGAAAAAACAACCTATAAATTTAGGTAAATTTGGTGACCTCTTCAGAAAAATGCCCTGTGGTCAACACCCCCGCTAAAAAATATTTTTTTGGTTTGCACAAAAAAGAAAAATTCTATCTAAAAAACACAACAAAAAAAAATCTATTTAAATTAATATTGAATTTAAGTTGTGTTTATTTTTTTTTGAAACATATTTTGCTTATTTTTAAAGTATTCTAAGAAATTTTCTCTTCCAAGTATATCTCAAACATTTTATACGTGGATATGAAATTCTATGCCAACTAAAGCAGAAGAAAAAGTTGGGGGTCTTCAGGCTAAAAATACATAGTTTGGTGAAAAATTTCGTTTCGAAAGAAAAACAAGTAAGTAAAGTAGAAAGTCAGGTGGGGTCGACTATAACAGGTTGGCTGATAAGTCCCCGGTCTAACAAAGAAAAACCCATTTTTTTTGTCAAAATTCGTTTTTATTATTCATCATAGTTCCCTTCAAGAGCGATACAACGATTATAACGACCTTCCAATTTTTGATACCACTTTGGTAGTACTCTTTCGGTTTTGCCTCAAAATAGGCCTCAGTTTCGGCTATAACCTCTTCATTGCAGCCAAATTTTTTCCCTGCGAGCATCCTTTTGAGGTCTGAGAACAAGAGAAAGTCGCTGGGGTCAGATCTGGAGAATACGGTGGGTGGGGAAGCAATTCGAAGCCCAATTCATGAATTTTTGCCATCGTTCGCAATGACTTGTGGCACGGTGCGTTGTCTTGGTGGAACAACACTTTTTTTCTTCTTCATATGGGGCCTTTTTGCCGCGATTTCGACCTTCAAGCGCTCCAATAACGCCATATAATAGTCACTGTTGATGGTTTTTCCCTTCTCAAGATAATCGATAAAAATTATTCCATGCGCATCCCAAAAAACAGAGGCCATTACTTTGCCAGCGGACTTTTGAGTCTTTTCACGCTTCGGAGACGGTTCGGTCCGGTAGCTGTCCACTCAGCCGACTGTCGATTGGACTCAGGAGTGCCATGGAGCCATGTTTCATCCCTTGTCACATATCGACGGAAAAACTCGGGTGTATTACGAGTTAACAGCTGCAAACACCGCTCAGAATCATCAACACGTTGTTGTTTTTGGTCAAATGTGAGCTCGGGCGCGGCACCCATTTTGCACAGAGCTTCCGCATATCCAAATATTGATTAATGATATGACCAACACGTTCCTTTGATATCTTTAAGGCCTCTGCTATCTCGATCAACTTCATTTTACGGTCATTCAAAATTTTGTGGATTTTTTGATGTTTTCGTTGGTAACCACCTCTTTCGGGCGTCCACTGCGTTCACCGTCCTCCGTGCTCATTTCACCACGCTTGAATTTCGCATACCAATCAATTATTGTTAATTTCCCTGGGGTAGATTCCGGAAACTTATTATCAAACCAAGTTTTTGCTTCCACCGTATTTTTTGCCTTCAGAAAACAGTATTTTATCAAACATGAAATTCCTTTTTTCCATTTTTAACAAAAGTTGCTTCACAAAAGACGCTCTATCTCACAAACTAATTGACTTACAGACGTCAAATTTTGACACGAATCATTTGAAGGTTGGTACTATATAAAAATAATATGCATTTAATACCGGGGACTTATCAGCCAACCTGTTATAGGCCGATTTCACTTCTTGGGGTATATAAGGGGCACTGATTATGAAAATTGCTTGAAACTGAATGTGAAATTTCCAGATTTTATTTCTCGTAATCATTTAAAAAATTTGGATAAAAATCTACAGATTTTAGATATCAAATCAAAGCGTTATTTCATCATTTTCTTACACACTTACAAGAGATGTTTATGATTCCTCTAAAACTCAAACAAAAATGATTCTTATAAATCCAGAATCTGATATAGTCTTCATAGGTAAAATCTTTACATTTATTTTCGGGAAATGTACCCATTGAAATTTGAAAGGAAACTTAAGATTTGATTCATGGTGGTGGGTATTTAAGATTCGGCCAGGCCGAACTTACTACTATATATACTTGTTTTAATAGATAACTTTGGAATAGTCTATCCTCAGTGCAGAATTGCACCTTGTGTGATATCACATAGTTTTGGAAAGGTGACATTTTACGCTTAATATAACAAAAAATACAAATAAGTTCTGAGAAATTTTAAAAGTGCTCAAACATTTATAAAACATTAAAGGATTTTTTTTTATAAAGAAAGAAGGGAATCTTACTTATGTATATAGCAACTTAAAATTTAACTTAGGGAAGTATCACTTGAACTGATATTCTCAAGGTAGTTTGTTTATTAAAATCCTCCAGAATATCTATAAATTTGTAAGTGACCCTATTATAGTATATGATTGATGGTGGTGGGTATTTAAAATTCGGTCCAGCCGAACTTACGGCTGTGTGCTTTAGTACAGTATCGCTATCTATTTGACTTCCAGAGATTTTTCAATTGACCTATCATAGTAATCCAGTTCGTCTTTAAAATTTATTATTATTATGGAATATCTCATTTTAGGATTTTTATACCCTCCATCATAGGATGGGGGGTATATTAACTTTGTCATTCCGTTTGTAACATATCGAAATATTGCTCTAAGACCCCATAAAGTATATATATTCTGGGTCGTGGTGAAATTCTGAGTCGATCTAAGCATGTCCGTCCGTCCGTCCGTCTGTTGAAATCACGCTAACTTCCGAACGAAACAAGCTATCGACTTGAAACTTGGCACAAGTAGTTGTTATCCATGTAGGTCGGATGGTATTGAAAATGGGCCATATCGGTCCACTTTTACGTATAGACCCCATATAAAGGGACCCTCAGATTTGGCTGAAATTTTGTATATGGTGTTGGTATATGGTCTCTAGCAACCATGCAAAAATTGGTCCACATCGGTCCATAATTATATATAGCCCCCATATAAACCGATCCCTAGATTTGGCTTGCGGAGCCTCAAAGAGAAGCAAATTTCATCCGATCCGCCTGAAATTTGGTACATGATATTGGTATATGGTATCTAACAACCATGCAAAAATTGGTCCACATCCGTTCATAATTATATATAGCCCCCATATAAACCGATTCCCAGATTTGGCTTGCGAAGTCTCCAAGAGAAGCAAATTTCAGCCAATCTGGTTGTAATTTGGAACATGGTGTTAGTATATGATCTTTAACAACCGTGCCAGAATTGGTCCACATCGGTCCATAATTATATATAGCCCCCATATAAAACATTCTCCAGATTTGACCTCCGGAGCCTCATGGAGGAGCAAAATTCATCCGATCCGGTTCAAATTAGGCACGTGGTGTTAGTATATGGTCGCTAACAACCATACCAAAATTGGTCCAATCACACAAAAATTGGTCCATATCGGTTCATAATCATGGTTGCCACTAGAGCCAAAAATAATCTACCAAAATTTTATTTCTATAGAAAATTTTGTCAAAATTTTATTTCTATAGAAAATTTTGTCAAAATTTTATTTCTATAGAAAATTTTGTCAAAATTTTATTTCTAGAGAAAATTTTGTTAAAATTTTATTCGGTTCATAGTAAAATTTTCATCATTGTCAAAATTTTATTTCTATAGAAAATTTTATCAAAATTGTATTTCTATAGAAAATTTTGTTCAAATTTTATTCGGTTCATAATCATGGTTGCCAAAATTTTATTTCTATAGAAAATTTTGTCAAAATTTTATTTCTATAGAAAATTTTGTCAAAATTTTATTTCTATAGAAAATTTTGTCAAAATTTTATTTCTAGAGAAAATTTTGTTAAAATTTTATTCGGTTCATAGTAAAATTTTCATCATTGTCAAAATTTTATTTCTATAGAAAATTTTATCAAAATTGTATTTCTATAGAAAATTTTGTTCAAATTTTATTCGGTTCATAATCATGGTTGCCACTCGAGCCAAAAATAATCTACCAAAATTTTATTTCTATAGAAAATTTTGTCAAAATTTTATTTCTATAGAAAATTTTGTCAAAATTTTATTTCTATAGAAAATTTTGTCAAAATTTTATTTCTAGAGAAAATTTTGTTAAAATTTTATTCGGTTCATAGTAAAATTTTCATCATTGTCAAGATTTTATTTCTATAGAAAATTTTGTCAAAATTTTATTTCTATAGAAAATTTTGTGAAAATTTTATTTCTATAGAAAATTTTGTTAAAATTTTATTTCTGTAGAAAATTTTGTCAAAATTTTATGTCTACTTTGTTAAACTGAATTATATACGTATTGGATCGATCTTTTTTGATTTAATATATACTATGTATGGACTTACATACAATTTAGAAAATGGTGTTAGGAGGTTTTAATATACCTTGCCATCGGCAAGTGTTACCGCAACTTAAGTAATTCGATTGTGGATGGCAGTGTTTAGATGAAGTTTCTACGCAATCCATGATGGAGGTTCATAATCATGGGTACATAAACTTCGGCCTGGCCGAACTTACGGCCGTATATACTTGTTTTTTTATAGTCTGTTATGGTAAAAATTGAGAAGGATTAAAGACAATATGCATTTATGCAATAGCAGATGAAAAGTAAATTGTGATTAAACCTTTTACCTTAAGTAGCATTCGCGATAATCATCTATGGAATAAATAATTTTAAGAAGTTTAGCAATTACAAATATGTATTAACCAGCCTCTCATGTTAAACATTCTGCCATATAGGGTCTTGAAACTTCGTCTTCTCACCCAATAGAATATGCCAAGGGTATTGGTATTGAATAACGGTCGTCTTTGCAATATTTGGTAGTGTAATAACGCAATGTAAACTTATTCATTGGCTTAAAGCTATAAAAGCATTTACGCACACACACACACACACATACATATCGTGGTCCCATAGACAAAGTTACTCTTTCGCTCATTCCCTTAGGTTAGCCGAACTCACGTACACAGTATGAATACATCCGGCAAATGCATTATGTATGCTCTCCATCCCAGTCATTCTCGATGAGTATTTTTATCGGAGGGAGAGTAGTTATGTGAGAGTATTTTTATTTTATTTTTTGCAATGTCAGTGAGCATTAGTTTCTGATGTTACCCGTGATGTATGACTCTGCGTAATGGATGTGTTGGGGAAGGGGTGAAGAGGAGAGGTAATGACTATGGGAATGAATGTGAGCGTGTGTGTGTGTGGAGCGTATATGTATTTGAAATTGATTAAGTGAATTTTATTAAAATAATAAAGTTCCTTTCCCCATATATTAGTTTCTTTTGCAACATGGTCATACCGTCAAGGAAACAAAAAAAAACTTTTTCTTTTTCTTTTCTCAACATAAAACTTAAAATGCGAACACATCATTTTAGCCTGGGTGTTGGTTATTCTCCCATGACTTACCAAAGTCAGCTAGAGAATTCTTCACAAATACTTATGAAAGATGCTAGGAAAAGTTAAATTTCACCCCCATCCCCCAAAAAAAGAGCAAACGAAAAACACGAATTCCATTAAATCTGTGAGTAAACATCAGCAAGTTCTTTGTGAATACTCTGTGAAATGGTTACAGTTAATGAAGAAACTGAAGCGTATATCCAAGGATAATAAAATCAAGAACATTGAGTGATTAAAAATTCTTAAGAACTTAAGGAAAATTTATAAATGCATCCAAATATTCTGTAAACTGATAAATGTATATTATTTAAAAGGGATAAGGAAAGGATATGATGGATATTTTACAGAGGTTCAATACAAAATCAGACGTTTACCTTACGGCTGTATATTCTTGTTTCAATTATTTTTTCAGTTAAACAAATTATGGGAAATCAGCCTCCCCCCCCCTTAATTTTACAATAGCCAAATAATATTGCAAAAATCCCTTATTGACAATTTATGGTTAAATCACATTCCATTATCCTCTGACCTTATGTTTGGGGCTGCATAAAATTCTTGTATATTTGGGGATGTTCTCTTCCAAGGTTGGTTTGAAATGTCAATTCTCTTGGCTTGTGGTTGTTGGTTTGGAAGGCTGGCTGAAATTGCTTTCTTGAATACTTGCCAGCAAATAGGTATTTATCTTTTCATTTCAATTTGCAATTTTTCATTTTCATTTTCAGATTTTGGTTTTGCATTTTCCTGGTAATGTGAACTTTAGTCGCTGGCAAATGAAAATGAGTAATGAGTAGATATATATGATATATATGAATATATGTTTGTGTGTGTATAATCTATGGCATATGAAATGCCTCTATTGAAGCTCATACAGAAGTTTTCATTTTCAATAAAATCTTAAACATGGCAATGGCGAAAATTTTGCCAACTTTGCCAATGTTAACATTTTGGTGCAATTTTTTCCGCCTTTGTCTTTGTGTGCTTGCAAAAGAGTCGACTCATATTATGAACCACCAACACACCGCCAGACAAACTGAAAGCTAACTAAAAACAAAACGCAACTTTCTTTAGTATTCATTTGCTTTATATTTAATGACTTCATTTGTTTCTTTGCAACCATTTCAAAGAAGACACTGCGTAATTAGCATAATTTATATAATTTTTTTTTGTGTGAAGTTTTATCCACATGGCAAAAGCCATGCTCTTCTATGGTATGAATATTTCTAATTAAACAAGTTTTTGTTGAGAAATCTCAAAAGTAATTTGATAAAGGGAAATCTTATAAAAATTATACGAAATCAATTACCAAAGAAAGTTTAACGCAAAATACTTTTTGTTAACTTTTCTACAAGAGACTGCAGCATATTGGTTTCAGAAGTCATCAATGGTCAATATTGGTCTGAAAACGCAGTATGCATATTTACCATGCAAAACCATGGTCCATAACGGTTCATAATTGTATACAGAGTGGCTGATATGTAATGCAACTTCTCTCCAAAATGCTATAGGCGCAAAAATTAGTGACAACCCTACTCTCCCACACGATCTAAGCGTCTGAAATCCCAGTATGCATATTTACCATGCAAAAACTGGTCCATAACGGTTCCTAATTGTATACAGAGTGGCTGATAAGTAATACAACTACTCTCCAAAATGCCAAAGGCGCAAAAATCCAACAGATTATTTGGCTTATATGTAATGCAACTACTCTCCAAAAAATCCAACGGATTTGGTAGCCCTGCGGTATTCTGGCCCTTTCCTCGCGAAATTACGCCTTGAGATAATTGACATTTTGCCATTTTGTCGTTACAATCCTACTCTCCCACACGACCAAAGCGCAAAAATCCAGCGGATTTAGATCAAGAGATTTTGGTAGTCGCGGTATAAATTGTTATATTTGAATTCGTTTATTGAACTGAAGAAAATATTTTTAAAATGCATACAGAACAGAAAAACATATTTATACATAAGCCTACTATGATACATTTAAAATCGTAAAGTGTTTTATAATTAAGTAGAATATTTCATTCCATTCTCAACATAAATCATGCGAAAAACCTCCTTTAAGGCATTCGCAATGATGCGTCCTGAGTGTGATGAGTCCTATGGAATTGCCCATGGTCTTCGTTAAAAATGTTTGACCAGAACTTCAATACTGTCTCGAACACAGTTTCCCTATGAATATGAGCGAGAGTGACCAAAAAAATTTTTTAAAATATTAGAAATATTTATTTTTATGTTAGCCTGATATCAACGCAGGCTGGTTTTTCGTCCAAATCAATTACTTTACATTAATTACAATTTTAAATGCGAGCTAATTGGACATGAAGATTAAGGAATTGGTATTATTATGTTATTGAAAAGAAAATGCTAGATACCCATCTTACAAGCCTGACTATACATATGTTTCAGTGTTGGCTAATCCACATTTCCATAGTCTCTAGTAAGATCTGGCTGGGTGAGATGATTCAATTTGGGTCTTATATGCTAATTTCTTATGGAAATTATACACGAGTATCATTTCTCCCAAGTTGAATCATTTTTTCACCACCACTGTGCATCATCTTCTTATATAGCTACAATCCCTTAATCTTATTTTTTTCGATTAGAAATATTTATTTTTATTTTATTTAGTATCTTTTTTATTTTTTTATATAAAAAAATATTTTAGATTTTTTTGGTATCACAATATTACATATACCTTTAGTGTTCAATTGATTTATTTTCTTTAATTGTAAAAATTTCTTTTATGATTTTTCTTATTGACCAATTTTTATTTTTTAACGATTTTATGAGCTTTATGGTATCATAGTGGGATTAAACTATATGATCTATAAAAGAGAAATTTTTTTCTCGCTCTGCATGTTAAAAAAAAAAACATTTTTCTATAATACCTAAATTTCAAAATTTTAAGATAGTTTAGAGTTGTTCCTTTTTTTCGGCTGTTATTAAAAAAATGTTTGTTGCTCGAAATAGGTTTTTATTTTATTTATTACCTTTTTTATTGCTTTTAAATATAAAAAATATTTTCGTTTTTTTTTTTGGTATCACCATACTTAAGGTTCAAGTACGATACCAAAAAAAAAATGTTCAATTGATTATTTTTTTTAATTATAAAAATTTCTTTTATTTTTGATCGAAATTATTTTCCTGATGACCAAATTTGTATTTTTATAACAAAAGTGTTGGATTTTCATTCATGCAGGATTAAAGAATATGATATATAAAAAATAATTTTTTCTCGCTCCACAAATTTAAAAAATATTTTTCCATAACAACCAAAATTTTATGAGATTTTTAGAGTTGTTCTTTTTGAGTTGTTATCTGAAACATCTTTTTTTTGTAGCTCGAAATATTTTTATACCCTCCACCATAGGATGGGGGTATATTAACTTTGTCGTTCCGTTTGCAACACATCGAAATATTGCTCTAAGACCCCATAAAGTGTATATATTCTGGGTCGTGGTGAAATTCTGAGTCGATCTAAGCATGTCCGTCTGTTGAAATCACGCTAACTTCCGAACGAAACAAGCTATCGACTTCAAACTTGGCACCAGTAGTTGTAATTGATGTAGGTCGAACGGTATTGTAAATGGGCCATATCGGACCACTTTTACGTATAGCCCTCATATAAACCGACGCTCAGATTTGGCTTGCGGAGCCTATTGGAGGAGCAAAATTCATCCGATCCTGTTGAAATTTGGTACATGATGTTAGTATATGGTCTCTAACAACCATGCAACAATTGGTCCACATCGGTCCATAATTATATATAGCCCCCATATAAACCGATCCCCAGATTTGACCTCCGGAGCCTCGTGGATGAGAAAAATTCATCCGATTCGGTTGAAATTTGGTACTTGGTGTTAGTATATGGTCTCTAACACCCATGCAAAAGGTGGTCCATATCGGTTAATAATTCTATGTAGCCCCCATTTAAACCGATCCCCAGAATTGACCTCCGGAGCTCTTGGAGTATCAAAATTAATCCGATCCGGCAAACTTGGTCCATATCGGTATATAGTAATATATAGCCGATCCCCAAAAAAATTTAACAAAATTTTATTTCTATAGAAAATTTTTTCACAATTTTATTACTATACAAATTTTTTCTAGATTTTATTTTTATAGAAAATTTTGTCAAAATTTTAGTTCTATAGAAAATTTTTTCAAAATATAATTACTATACAAAATTTTTTCTAGATTTAATTTTTATAGAAAATTTTGTCAAAATTTTAGTTCTATAGAAAATGTTGTCAAAATTTTATTACAATACAAAATTTTTTCAAGATTTTATTTCTATACAAAATTTTGTCAAAATTTTATTTCTATAGAAAATTTTGTCAAATTGAATTATGTATTATATTTAATCGGCCTTTTTTGTTTTTTTGTTATGGCCGTATATACTTAATTATAAAAATTTTATAAAAAAACAAAATTTTATTACAATACAAAATTTTTTCAAGATTTTATTTTTGTACAAAATTTTATTTCTATAGAAAATTTCGTCAAAATTTTATTTCTATAGAAAATTTTGTCAAAATTTTATTTCTGTAGAAAATTTTGTCAAAATTTTATTTCTATAGAAAATTTTTGTCAAATTCAATTATGTACTATATTTAATCGGCCTTTTTTGTTTTTTTGTTACGGCCGTATATACTTAATTATAAAAATTTCTTTTATTTTTCTTCGAAATTATTTTTTCTGATGACCAAGTTTGTATTTTAACGAAAGTGTTAGACTTTCATTCTTGTGTGATTAAAGAATATGATCTATATCTCGCTCCACAAGTTTAAAAAATATTTTTCCAAAATACCTTAAAATTTCAAAATTTTAAGATATTTTTAGATTTCTTTTTTTTATCTTAAACATTTTTTGTTGCTCGAAATATTTTTAAATTTATTTAAAATATTTTTATTTTATTTATTATCTTTTTTATTTTTTAAATATAAAAAAATATTTTTGTTTTTTTTTTTTGGTATCACCATTTTTGATATACCTTTAATGTCCAATTTATTTATTTTTTTTTTTTAATTTTAAAAATTTCTTATATATTTCCTCGAAATAATTTTTCTTAATGACCAAAGACATTTTTTCTCGTTCCACAAAAATGTTTTTCCATAACACCCAAATTTTTCAAAATTTTAAGATATTTTTAGTGTGCTCGTTTTTTGGGTTGTTATCTTAAAAAATTTGTTTTCTTGCTTGAACTATTTTTTATTTGTATTATAAATATTTTTAGTTTATATATTATCTTTTTATACCCTCCACCATAGGATGGGGGGTATATTAACTTTGTCATTCCGTTTGTAACACATCGAAATATTGCTCTAAGACCCCATGGTTAGGTTAGGTTAGGTGGGAGCCCGATGTATCAGGCTCACTTAGACTATTCAGTCCATTGTGGTACCACATTGGTGAACTTCTCTCTTATTACTGAGTGCTGCCCGATTCCATGTTAAGCTCAATGACAAGGGACCTCCTTTTTATAGCCGAGTGCGAACGGCGTTCCACATTGCAGTGGAACCACTTAGAGAAGCTTTGAAACCCTCAGAAATGTCACAAGCATTGCTGAGGTGGGATAATCCACCTCTGAAAAATTTTTTGGTATTTGGTCGAAGCAGGAATCGAACCCACGACCTAGTGTTACCGCAACCCAAGTAATTTGATTGTGTAGTCTTCAGTAGATGTTTCTACGCAATCCATGGTGGAGGGTACATAAGCTTCGGCCTGGCCGAACTTACGGCCGTATATACTTTTTTTTTTAATTTTATTTTTTTTCCTCGAAATTATTTTTTTAATTTACCGAAAGTGTAGGATTTTGATTTTATGAGCTTTATGATGTCATAGTGGAATTAAAGATTATCTATAAAAAAAGACATTTTTACTCGCTCCACAAAAATATTTTTCCATAATACCCAAATTTGTCAAAATTTTATGAGATTTTTAGAGTTGTTCTTCTTTTTAGGGTTGTTTTCTTAAAAAAAATAGTCAAAATATTTTAAAAATATTAAAAAAATAATTTGTCTACAATTGAAGAGCATTTTAAATTATTTTTAGAGTATTTTTTTAATTAACCATCCGATTTTGTCAAAATATAAAAATATATTTTTTTTGTTTGTGGTTATCAAAATATCCAGTTTTGCTATAGATCCTTTAAATCGCATTTGATAAACAATTTTTGTTTTATACATTTTTTCTAGTTACGAAGATTAATTTTAGTTTGCAAAAATAGTAATTATAGTTTATTTTAATTTTCTCAAAAATAATTTCCCATATAATCGAAGAAAATAAACAAACGTACAAGGATGTGGGGGAGGAAGGAAAAATGAAAAACTATTTCAATATCAACAACCTGTATTTTGAAAAGGCAAAAGAAAATGTAAACAAATCTGCTGATATTTGTTAAATTCAATATACTATGCTCTTCTTCTATTTTGTTTTCTTTTTTTTTTTGTTGGTAAAGGTAAATATCTACAAAAATTAATTAAATTCCTTTGCACTTTTGATGATACAATGATGGCAACGACGACGACGATGACAAACTTGATGATGACGATGAGTTGATGCTTACAGCTCAATGGCTTTGAAAGTAATTAAAATAATTTATTAACCATACAATGTCATGCTATGCCACATGGTATCGAAAGTCAAAGCAAATACACTTTTGCGGCTGAACTTTTAACCCAATTTGACAACAAGCAAAAAATGGGGTTTGAACTGTTGAGATAGCAAAAAATAATGGAAAAACCCAATCCAGACAAAATCAAATAGCATACGTATTTGCATGTCTTTTGGATTTATTTATTTAATTGAAATTCATGGATATATTTTTATCATTTCCTTGGGGAGAAAAACTATATAGTAAATTAATTTGATGTAGCTTAATAAATTCCTTCAAAGTGAGAGAGTTATTACTAAATTTATACTAGGTATACAAAAGTCAGAAATTGACAAATCAAATTTAGGAAAAAATCTACCAAACGTCGAAATCCCTGACCCACTATGTCACACTTCTTCTGCCGTTACCCAATTGTAATAAATCTTCAATAATCAATAAAATTGATCTAAAATTTGTCCAAAGCCACGCTACATTAATACGCATTCATCATATTACCAACGAAAAGCCTTTTTATCTCTGTACCAACCATAAATAATGTTTTCAACCTTCTACCAATCTCTATTAAAAACAAAATCGAAGAAAATTCAACAAAGACTTGATATCGCAATGTTAAATCGATAATCCGTCTGACAGATGATATGGATGAATAGACAGGATTCAAGTGTCTATCAGTGAAGAATGTTACCTGGTAATGCGAAACAAGAAAGGAAAGGGTTTATGGGAAAAAACAACCGAAAATAGCCAAAGGCTAGCCCCCATCAGAGAATCCCATTGTGCAAGTTAACCTTCTGTCAATGTTAGCAGTTTGTGGTCGGGATTTCGAAAACGTTAGAGTGGGCGGCGGTAGTCGTCAATAAAATATCAAAGAATGCTTTTGCAACAGCATGGACTAAAGTGGGCCAAAAAGGTCACCTAGTTAAAAATAACACTAACAGACAATTGATAAAGGATCCAAGAGATGAACTAATTCCAAATTTCTCAATGGCAGGACTTACTTATCATTTGAGCTTAAATGGGTAGATCCTATGGAGAACAGTCAAGGGATGTGGTATTAGAGCGGGAAAATGATTCAATTTTAAGATGCTTTGGACCGTCCGTATTTCGTTTGTTAAATAATTTCACCACCACAATGATAATAAATAAAATATATTTTTTGATTAAATCAAGTAAAATTAAATAATAATAATATTTCGTTTGTTAAAATATTTCACCACCACAATGATAATAAATAAAATATATTTTTTGATTAAATCAAGTAAAATTAAATAATAAATATGTTTTTTTTTTTTAAATATATAAATATATATCTTTTTAATAAAAATCTGGGTTTTTCTTTTTGTTAAATGTAACATTTTTATTTATAATAAAATATTTATTTTTTAATTTTAACATTTCACAATTATTTTTATTTCACGACCAATTTTTATTTTTTTTTAACAAAGTCTAGAACTTTTCTTTTATGAGATCAAAAAATGTTATCTACACGCAGAGAAGGAATATGATCACCTCAAACATGATTCAAGAGCAAAATGTTATTTTTGTATGGTGACCATGTAACATGTTTGTCACTAAAATGTTATTTTCTTGTCAAATATAACCTGCTTGCCGAAATCGGATACATGATTTCCGAGAAAATAACATGGTTGCGAAAACCATGTTACATGGTCACCACCCAAAAATAACATTTTGCTCTTAAAACATGTTTGAGGTGATCATATTCCTTCTCTGGGTGTACAAAATAAAAAATATTTTTTATTACTTCACATTTGTAAAAAAATATTTGTCCATAATTCCAATGTTTTCAAAATTTTAAGAACATTTGAGAGCTTTTATTTGTATTGTTATCTCCCAAAAAAACATTTTTTTTTTGATGCTCGAAATATTTAAAATGTATTTTTTAATTTACTTCCTTTTTTTAGATTATTTGTAGGTTAGGCTATATCAAAAATATATATGAAATTATTTTTTTTAATATATATGAAATAAATATATATTTATAATAAAATATTTGTTTATTAATTTTAAAAAAATTCTTTTATTATTCCTCAAAATAATTTTTTAATAGCCAATTTTTATTTTGTATTAACGATAGTGTAGTATCAAAAAGTATAACATTTTTTTTTTTGTTTCAAAATCTTAAGAGAATTTTAGAGCTGTTCCTCTTGTTTTTATTATATTTAAATATACATATATATATATATATATATATATATTATATATATATATATATATATATATATATATATATATATATATATATATTATATATATATATATATATATATATATATATATATATATATATATATATATATATATATATATATATATATATATATATTTTTTTTTTTTTTTTTGTAGCTCGAAATATTTTAAAAAATATTTTTTTTATTATCCAACTTTTTTCGACATTCCAAGAGAATTTTATATTATTATACCCACCACCATCTTGGAAGTAAATTCCTTATATTTGTTTTTTAAGCGGAACACACAAAGATATTCAATTTTATATCAAAATTTATTATAGAGAAAAACTAAAAACTAGTTGACAAATTAGAAATCAGAAAAAGACAACTACCATCAGGAAAAAAATATTATTTGACATATTCAAATTGCAATACAAATATTTTCAAAAAGAATATGTATGTTGAAATAAACTAAGGCAAAGTATTTTAATACAAAGTGTTTTCCCAACACTCCACCACAACATGCATATTCTGGACATTTTAGAATTACTTTAAATTGATAGAATTCACAAATTTTTGATGTTTAGACTTCGCTAAGTTCTTCGTAAATATGTCGGCTACCATTTCTTCCGTTGGACAATAAACCAATTTTATTGTATTTGATTTAATCAGATCTCTGATATGATGATATTTAACATCCACATGCTTTGTCCTTTTATGGTGTACAGGGTTAGATGCCAATTGCAAAGCTCCTTGGTTATCCACGTTGATTGTAACGCACTCTTCTTTCAAAAAACCAAGTTCACGTAATAATCGGCTTAAATATACTCCTTCCTTTGATGCATTAGAAGTTGATACATACTCCGCTTCCGTACTACTTAAGGCGACCATATCTTGTTTCTTGGATTCCCAGGAAATAACACAATTTCCAATAAAAAATACTGATCCAGAAAATGACTTTCTATCTGTAGTGCATCCTCCCCAATCAGCATCGGCATAACCAATGAGTTTTCCATTTCCACAAGTAAAATGCAATTTCATATTTTTAGTTCCTTTTAAATATCTCAGAATTTGTTTTGCTGCTGTTAAATGTTCCACGTGCGGGTCTTTGTTTCTTTGAGAAAGCTTGGTAACTGAATGGAGTATATCAGGGCGCGTTGTCAGGGCTACGTATAGCAAGGACCCGATCAATGATTGGTATTCGGTGGGATCTGTTTTTCTGCAGTCGTTTTCACATTTAACTTGAAAACCAGGAGTTAAAGGTACCGCAGCAGGCTTACAGTTTTCCATACCGTATTCGTTTAAAATTTCATTTATAAGGGTAACTTGACTTATTTCAATATCGCCGGTTTTTCCATCCCTATATACTTCCAATCCCAGGAAATGCTCTAATAATCCCTTATCAGTAACTTCAAATGTCTTTGCAATTTCCTCCTTCAATTTCAAAATTTCTGTTTCACTTTCACATCCAATAATTAAGTCATCCACGTAGACGGCTATTAACATTAAATAACCATTTCGATTTCTCTTGTACAAACAAGGCTCATTGTCACATCTTTGAAATCCAATCTTGCACAAAAAATCATTTAACGTTGAGTTCCATTCCCGACCCGCTTGTTTAAGGCCATAAATGGATTTGTTTAAACGCAGGACTTTATTTTTGTTCTTTTCATCCGCAAATCCTTCTGGTTGACGCATATAGATTTCTTCATTCAATTTCCCATTTAAATATGCTGTGACTACGTCTAGCTGATGCAAGTGCATTTTGTGTTCTACGGCTAATGAAAGTAACAAACGAATAGTAGAATATCTTACTACAGGTGAAAATGTTTCGTTGTAATCTATGCCGAATCTCTGGCTACAACCTTTGGCGACCAGCCTTGCTTTATAGCGCTCCACCTGTCCGTTCTTATTCTTCTTTGTTGAAAAACCCCACTTGCAATTTATAGGCTTACACCCACGAGGAAGATCCATCATTGTCCACGTATTCTTGTGATCATGAGACAGCATCTCATTTTCCATGGCTTGTTTCCATTCTTTACATAATTTACTGGATAATGCTTCTTTACACGTTTTAGGTATAATATCCTCCACCACATTATTCAGTAAGTTATATTCCTTTCGCGGACGACCAGGCTTACCTGTTCTAATAATTTTTGGTCTACCTCGACCTTTTCGTATAGCTGCAGGTTCAGGGATTTCTTGCTCATCTTGAGAAATATGTTCATGAAATTCTTCGGTATCTTGATAGTTTTCATCTGAAATCGATTCTTCCCCATTGTTTTCTTCGTTCATTTCACATATATCTGTCCCGTCCACAGGTTGTTGTGTTTCAAAATTTTCCGGTGGTAAGTAAAAATACATTTCTGGCATTTCCTTTGCAGAATTGTTCGATGTCTTATTTTCATCAAATATTACATCCCGTCTTTCCACAACTTGTTTAGACTTATGGTCGTAGAGCCTATAAGCTTTTGATACTTGTGAATATCCTACCATGACCATTCGCTCACCTTTTGCTTCGAATTTGCCAGCTGCCTTTTTGTTTAGCACAACAGCTAGAGAACCAAAAACTCTCAAATGGTTCACATTTGGTTTCCGACCGGACCATACTTCCATAGGAGTAGTGTTTTCCAAACTTTTTGATGGACATCTATTTCTTAAATGTGCTGCAGTTGCCACCGCTTCGGCCCACAAACTTTGATCTAGTCCAGATTCAATAAGCAAGCAACGCCCCATTTCAACTAATGTGCGATTAGCTCTCTCTGCTATACCATTTTGTTGTGGTGTGTAGGGAACTGTTAATTGCCTTTTGATACCATTATCTTCAAGGTATTTATTGAAGTCATTACTAAGGTATTCCCCGCCATTATCGCTTCTTAAAGCTTTTATTTTGCATCCTGTTTGCAACTCCACCATGGACTTGAAAGCTTTAAACTTTTCAAAAACTTCGGACTTCTTCTTGATAAAATATATAAAAATCCTTCGGGATTTATCGTCAATGAATGTGACGAAGTACTTTGATCCACCTACTGAATCAACTTTCATTGGACCACATACGTCCGAATGAATTACTTCGAGCAAGTCCTTTGATTTACTTTCCGATTGTTTGGGAAACGATGCAACATGTATTTTTCCTCGCATACACACATCACATTTATCGCTAGTGTGGGAATCGAATTTCATTCCATTTACCAAATTCTTAGAGCTTAACTCTTTCAAGCTTTGATAATTGAGATGGCCAAATCTTCTATGCCAAAGATTATCGGAATTATTTATGGAAAAAAGTTGGTTACTTACGGGTTGAGCATTAAAAACGAACAAATCATTTTCCCTGACAGCTCTGAAAATCATACGGCCCTCATCAGTAATTATAGCACCATCTTTATGGAATTTCACCGAACATCCATTTTCCACCATCTTATTAACAGAAATGAAGTTTCCATTTAAATCAGGACAATAAATAACGTTCTTCAGATTAATGTTCGATCCATTTACTCTCAATTTGACATAACCTTTCCCTTCGGCTTTTATGACTTTCTTATCTGCCAACATTATGGTTTCATCTGATTCCTCAAGTCTTGTAAAATAGTTTCTGTGGGAGCACATATGGCTTGTTGCTCCACTGTCAACACACCATTGCATTGAATCACTTTTCCTTTGTGTTCCATCTGCTACAGCGATCATTGTGAATGATTTGTGTGCACTACCTTTGAACTTGCACTTGTTAGCGTAGTGACCCTTTTTGCCACAAACAAAACACGCTCCTTTTTCTTTATTTTGATCACTTTTCTTACCGCTATTCGTTTTTCCTTTGAATCCAACAGCCCCAAATGCTTGCTGATTTGATGAAATACTTCCACTTGTAGTTTGTTCTCGCCGATCCCATTCTTCCAACAATTTCTGCTTCAACACGATAAGCGAAGGAAGATTATCCCTAGTTTCCATGGCTATAACGAAATTTTCATAATCTTTTTCCAGACTTGACAATAGGATTATTACTAAAAGTTCTTCTTGGATTTGTATTCCAGCCTCGCACAATTGATCTGAAATACTAGAGAATGAGTTCAAATATTCAGCCATATTCTTGCTATCCTTCATGTTAAAATTTAAGAGCTTTTTATATAAGGACACTTTTTGCATGGGACCACTAGGTTTATATATTTCTGTCAGCTTTTTCCAGGCATCATTCGACGTACTGCAATTTTTGATGTAGTTCAGCTGCGACGGCTTCACACAGAGAGTCAAAGACGCAAGAGCTTTCTCATCAACATCATCCCAAGCTTGTTTTTGTTCTGCAGTCCAAGTCGGATCTTTCTTTATATCACCTTTTACGAGTTTCCAGCATCCTGAGTGAATGAGCACACTGCGCATTTGCACGGACCATGTCTCATAATTATTTTCATCTAGCTTCTCTATCTGGAACATTGGAGACGACGCCATTATAAATCGTTCCTTTGTTATTGCGTTAACCACACAATAAAATTCCACTTAAAATTGACCACAACGTCCTGGGCCCATAACCTCTTGGAAGTAAATTCCTTATATTTGTTTTTTAAGCGGAACACACAAAGATATTCAATTTTATATCAAAATTTATTATAGAGAAAAACTAAAAACTAGTTGACAAATTAGAAATCAGAAAAAGACAACTACCATCAGGAAAAAAATATTATTTGACATATTCAAATTGCAATACAAATATTTTCAAAAAGAATATGTATGTTGAAATAAACTAAGGCAAAGTATTTTAATACAAAGTGTTTTCCCAACACACCATAGAATGGTGACGGGGGTATAATAAGTTTGTCATTCCGTTTGTAACACATCGAAATATCGATTTCCGACTATATAAATTATATATATTCTTGATCAGGGAGAAATTGTAAGCCGATATAACGATGTCCGTCTGTCCGTCTGTCTGTCTGTCTGTCTGTCTGTTGTAATCACGCTACAGTCTTCAATAATGAAGCAATCGAGCTGAAATTTTGCACAAACTCCTCTTTTGTCTGCAGGCAGGTCAAGTTCGAAGATGGGCTATATCGGTCCAGGTTTTGATATAGTCCCCATATAAACCGACCTCCCGATTTGGGGTCTTGGGCTTATAGAAATCGTAGTTTTTATCCAATTTGCCTGAAATTTGAAATCTAGAGGTATTTTATGACCATAAAGAGGTGTGCCAAAAATGGTGAGTATCGGTCCATGTTTTGGTATAGCCCCCATATAGACCGATCTCCCGATTTTACTTCTTGGGCTTATAGAAACCACAGTTTTTATTCAATTTACCTGAAATTGGAAATCTAGAGGTATTGTAGGAGCATAAATACGTGTGCCAAAAATTGTGAGTATCGGTTCATATTTTGGTATAGCCCCCATATAGACCGATCTCCCGATTTTACTTCTTGGGCTTATAGAAACCGTAGTTTTATTCAATTTACCTGAAATTGGAAATCTAGAGGTATTGTAGGACCAAAAATACGTGTGCCAAAAATTGTGAGTATCGGTCCATGTTTTGGTATGGTCTCCATATAAAACGACCTCCCGATTTGGGGTCTTGGGCTTATAGAAACCGTAGTTTTTATCCAATTTGTCTGAAATTGGAAATCTAGAGGTATTTTAGGACCATAAAGAAGTGTGCTGAAAATGGTGTGTATCGGTCCATATTTTGGTATAGCCCCCATATAGACCGATTTCCCGATTTTACTTCTTGGGCTTCTAGAATCCGAAGTTTTTATACTATTTGCCTGAAATTGGAAATCTAGAGGTATTTTCGGGTCATAAAGATGTGTGCCGAAAACGGTGAGTATCGGTCCATATTTTAGTATAGCCCCCATAAGAACGGTCTCCCGATTTAACTCCTTCGGTTTCTAGAAACCGTAGTTTTTATCTGATTTGCCTGAAATTGTAAGTATTCTGGTGTTTTAGGCTCACAAAAACGTGTATCGGATTAAGTTTTTATCGGTCCATTTGGTAATGCCTACATATAGACCGACTTCACTTCTTGAGGGTGTAGAGGGCGCACTGATCATGAAAATTGCTTGAAATTCAATGTAAAATTTCCAGATTTTACTTCTACAGATTAAAGATTTCAAATCAAGACATCATTTTATAATTTTCTTTCACCCTTACAAGAGATGTTAATGATTCCTCTAAACCTCAAACAAAAATGGTTCTTATGAATCCAGAATCTGATATAGTCCTCATAGGTGAAATCTTTAAATTTATCTTCGGGAAGTGTTCTCAAGTCCTCAAGCCCTCCTGAAATTTCAAAGGAAACCCTAATATTTGGTTCATGGTGGTGGGTATTTAAGATTCGGCCCGGCCGAACTTAGTGCTGTATATACTTGTTTTTAAAATATTTTTTTTTTCAAAAATTATATAGTTATTTTTAATAGTTTCTGACAAAAGGACCTTCATTACTTTTTAAAAGAAATATTAGGATTTTTGTCTTTGAGGTTTATAGTGTAATGTGATATTTTTATTTATAATAAAATGTATATATATTTTTTTAATATTAAAAATTTCTTTTATTTCTCCATCAAATTATTTTTTAAAGGCTCTTTTTATTTTTAATTAACGAAACTCTGGGATTTGTATTTTATGAGGTTTGTGGTGTCATAGTGGGAGTAAAAAATATTTTATATAAAATAATATTTTTTTCTTGCTTGGCATATTTAAAAAATATTTCCCTATATTTTTGTTACAAAAATAGTTTTAATTTTTTCTCTTTGAGCTTTATAGTGAATTTTGACAATTTATATTTTTTTTTTAAATTTTATTTTTTCTCAAACTCATTTTTTTTACTAACGAAAGTCTAGGATATGTATTTTATTAGTATCATAGTTGGATATGTTTAAAAAATTACATGTTTAAAAAATATTTGTCCCATCTATATAAATATATTTTTTTTTTTTTAATTTGAAAAAAAAAAAAATACTTCAAAATTATTTTTTAATCATGATTTTTTTTAACGAATGTGTGGGAATTTTATGAGATTTATGGTGTCGTATTGAAAAACAATAACTATAAAAAAACATTATTTTCTTGCTCCATATGTTTAAAAAAATATCTCCGATCATTTTTAATTTAATATTTTTTAACATTTTAAGAGACTTTTAGAGCTGTTCTTCTCTGTATTGTTATATCTTTGTTGCTTGAAATATTTGAAAAATATTTTTTAAACTATAAAATTTTTTTCTACATTTTAGATTATTAGATTATTTGTGTTTCAAAATTAATCTTTTATAATTTCCGACTAAAGAACCTTTTTTTTAGAATTTGAACGAACTATTAGAATTTTTCTTTAAGTTTGAATCCTTTTTATCTTTAGTAAAACTCTTTTTTAATAGTAATAATCCTTTTTCTGGTTCTTCAAAATGATTTGTATGAAAAAAATTATGCTCCACATGCCTATAAAATATATTTTTCTACATTTACCAATTTTTTTTTAATTTTTAAGCGACTTTTAAAGCTGTGTTGTTATTTAAAAAATGTTGTTTTTGGTCGAAATATTTTAAAAATATTTTTTATTTATTAAAAATTTTTAATTTTAATTAGAAAAAAATATTTGAAGAGAATTTTTGATTATTTTTGAAATATATTAAAAATAATAATAATAACAACAATAAAAAAATGAATTTTTTTATATATAAAAAATATTTTTTTTTGGTAATAATTTCTTAAAAAAAAACTTTTGTAAACGAATGAGTGGGAATTTTTTCTTTGAGTTTTATAGTGTAATCTTTTTTTTTAATATTTAAAAATTTTTCATTTTTTTTAATTTTTTATGACTATTTTTTAATTTTTTAACGATTGTCTACCATTTTTCTTATGGTGTCATATCTATATATATTATCTATATAAAAAAAAACAATTTTTTTCTTGATCCACATTTCAAATATATTTTTTTTTCATAATTAAAATTTCTTTAAAATTTTCAAGAGAATTGTAGAGTAAATTTACGTGTGTTTATTATTTTATAAAAAAAAAAATGTTTTTGTGTTGCCCAAAACTGTTTGAAAATTGTTTTGGAATTATCCAAAATTTTGCAATGATCTTTTTATTTTTTTAATGGCTCTCAAATATTTGGCACTTTCTAATTACCTTACCTATGACTGTTATCCAATGGACATTAACCAATTTTTATGCAGATGATGTCAATAGAAGAGTGTGACAATGCCATTCTGCTTTCATTCAATGCTAGTGGCAATAAGGTGTCCATTTTCTGTTACTGTCTATCTACGCTGAACTCTACCTTTAGGTAATCAAGTGATGGATGTGCGTGTTACCGTGTGAGAGAAGGGAATCAGTTTGGTTATTGTACTGAGTGCATCAAACACCACACAACTCAATTGAAATCGACGTGCCTGAAGTAGCTACACAATGTGATTTGTCCCTTGCCAGTGGACAGACCGATGGAACCAAGACAAGACAGGCCAAATTCCAGCCAACCAGCCAGTTAACCGTCAAGCCATGCAAGCATCCAACCAAACTGTGGTGAACATATGAATGTAGAGCGAGAGAGAGTGTGTGAGAGACAGACACGTATTTGTATAGAGAAGTAGAGGCTTTCCATCAAATGGAGGCTATGCAGCTGTAGAAGTCGATACTGATGATGACGACATTTTGTTCCAAGCCAGTATCGGTGTTAGTATTGTTAGTTTAGTGAAAAAGTTCTCTATCGAACAGTGGATGGGGAGAGTTTTTTTTTGGAAATATTTATTGCAGTTACAGTTCATTTTATTGTTTACAAGCTTCTAAAAGCATTTTTATCTATTGCATTCAGAAGTAAATTTATACGTTATGGGATTCAAGTGTCATAATGTGATTGCTTTATGTTTGTATGGGAAACCACAAGTGGCTCCCTGAACTTAGGGACTTCTTTGTCCACAGAAATCGGAAATTTTCTGCCCCTAAATCGATGGCGACCAATTTCACATCGTGGACAAAGGAAGTGAACCTAATTTGTTTTGTTTTTGTCTTTTATGCAAGTGTATAGATCTTAATGGGAAATATTTTGAAAACCAATAAAGCTATTTTTGATGATTAATATTTATTTTCGGTCCCCAAATGTAGAAATATAAAAGGCAACCCTCCTAAACTAATCGCAATTTATTTATAAAAATTCTCTATTTAAAACACTGTTCACTAAATGGACAATGAACTTTTATCTGGCAACATTTGCATCGATTTTTTTTATGCATGGCAATCTGAATGCAGATATACCCCATATATAACTAATAGGCATAAACGTACATGTGTGTGTTTGTGTGTGTGTGTGTGGGAAAGAAAAACTACAATCCTATTGCCAAAGGTATGCATCTATAAGAGACATGTTCAAAATGACATTAAGCCAATACAAATGGACAAACCTTTTTGATCACACACACACAAATGCATACAAACATATGATAACTGCCACACACACTGATATGCTATGATGCTAAACTACAACACCTGCATATATCCCCGAAACATGGTAATTTCAATGGTCTGATGGACATTGTGTGCAGGTGTATGTGTGCATGTGAATATGTGTATTTTAGTGCCCAGCGGGAAAATTGCGAAGTACCGCAAAAATCATGCTTTCTTAACCCATGATTTTGGGATCCTTAACACCTTCCCATATGCCTTCCCCTATCATGCATGCTAAAATGCCTTGCACTTCCTTTCTAAAAAATGCCCGCAAACATTATTCTGTGCCTTCTTTTGGAATTGGAAAAAGAAGGACCTACATTGTTGTTATAAGAACGAAAATTCAGTTTTTTTATATAATCATCAAACAAACATTTATATCAACATTTTTAACAGGACACGGTTTTAATCCGATTTTCATCAAAACTAGAATTTGCTGTTATTTCGCAAGATGATTTATATTTGATATAGTTCTTTTTTTTAGTTCTAGAGCATGTAATGCGCTATTCTCATCCATTTGGCAGAAATTTGGAAATGAGTATCCCTTCCCGCCTTCCAGTGTATTTAAAATAGAATATATCTTTTGTATTCGAAACAGCGTTTCTGGCGATGTCTTAAAATTTGAGTATTTTTTTGGATTAAGTTGGACATATAGTTAGTTGTAGATCAATTTACCCACATATTTTCCATTGGTTTTACTTTATACGTTTGTTTTGATCGTGATATTTCTATTTGACTTCTATATTAGTTGTTGTTGTTATAATACAGTTTTGTAATGTTGTTGTGAGAGCATACACACAGAAAAATTTATTTGACTTCAAATCTTTTGATCTTTCCTTAAGGATTTCGTTATTGAATCTGAGAAATTGTTTTTATAATATAAAGTCACTTTTTTGGAAGCTAACTAGCTCTAGATCTAGGCTCTGTGAATTTAAAGCTAGGATACAGGTCTCATTTATTGAATTTTCGTTCACGTTTTGCGATATATCAACACAGGTATACAGCTATATATAAATACCCTGTAGGAAATGTCAGTAGTGAAACAGTACTGACTTACTATTGACTGTGTCGCCAGTACTACTGACCAAATATACCCCAGACAATGTAAAATTCTTTTGACATTTAACATGTACTTGTCATTGAGAATGAACTACTGACAAAAGAACTACTGACTAGGTGGTACTTTTGGAACCATATGGAGACATTGGTACCACTGAATCAGTAGTCCATTGTCACCATTTTGTCAACACTTTTTACCAAATAAAAAGGCGTAAAATTAGAAATTAAAATCATATTTATTATGTATATTTAATTAAAATAAATAAAAATTCAGTATTTTTCATGGGCAAATCAGCTAACTCAAAATCTTCAAAAGTTTCACAATTTTCTTCTTGCAGCACAAAATCACTGAAAGTGCTCTCTCTAGAAATTAACTCCTCTTCAGCATTTGCTCTATCCTTGTACAATTTTAACTGCTTTTTTACAAGTATTTTGTAATTTCTTTTATTCATTTTGTAATTCACTTATAAAACGCACTTTTCTTTTTAAACTATTTTCCAATTATTGCGATACCACGTGTTTTCACAACCAAAAAAAGCGACTCTCATTTGTCATAAATTTCTCTACACATCAAAGCCTGTAGACAAATCGTTGACAATGTCACCATAAAAAAGCGGAACAATGAAAATGAAGAAGAAGAAGAAGCATTAACGCTCATTTGGCATACATTTCTCTACACAATAAAGCCAGAGAAATATTTGTAGACAATCTGTAGACAAATTATCGACAATGTCACCATAATAGTTGACAAAAGTGGTGACATAGAGACACATGTCCCCAGACTTCCTACAGGGTAAATTTCGAATAAAAATCCAAATTGTAAAATACATTTTACTGCAACAAATATTTGTTTGTTTTCAAATAAATTTTTAACCAAAAATGCAAAATTCTCCAAATAAGTATTAGCCTATTTTGAAGTTTTTTTATCTTTAATACAAGGGTTCAATATCACAATTAATTAAAAGATTATTCACTTAAATCATTTTTCTTCTTCTTTATATTAAGTGAAATTGGCCTTACTTTAAGGTCCTATAACTTTGATAGATGCGCGAACATTTCAAAGATTCGTGTACTAAATTTAAATAAAATAGATTTTAATTTAAGATTATGAACTTTTTTCAATTTTTTTTTTTATATGTGCAGTTTTATCTCTACATGGTTACTATAGTTTGTTCTCCCTTGCTTTTGAAAAATAAAATTAAAACAAAAAAAGTATAGCACTTTTTGTATTACATATCAATATGGGGAGGTATATATAACTCCGATCAGGTTTGAACTAAACATAGAAAAAGTGCTTGCCACTCAAAAAAAATGTTTGTTCAAAATTTCAAAAAATTGGCTGAGTAATATGGGATATAAACTCAAATCGGACGATTAGATATACGGGCGCTATTTATATACCTGACACGATCTCTTTGAAAATTGACAGAGATACTACTATTGACTAGAGCAAACGTTTTGTTCCCTTGAATTAAAACCAGTTTGGGGGTCAAATACCCCACTGTGCGACGGGATACTTTGTACAAGTAGCTACCATTTATGTAGGTCGGATGGTATTGCAAATGAGCTATATCGGACCACATTTAGGTGTAGCCCACGATCCTCTTGGAGGAGACAATTTTATCACATCCGGTGGAAATTTGATACGTGGACTGTAACAACGAGGCAAAAATTAGTCCAAAGCGATCCCCCGATTTTATTTCCTGCGCTTTCTGGAGGTGAAAAATTCATTCGATCCAGTTGAAATATGATACGTGGTGTTAGTAACTGGCCTCTAACAACGATGCAAAAGTGGCCCATATCGGTCAAAAAATATATGTAGCCTCCATAAAAAGCAATTTCCATTATTTATTTATTATTTAATTTATTATAATTATAAATTATGTTACAATAAACTTATTTATACGGGCACTAGCAACTAGAGGCTATCGGCCTAAGCAATTTCCATATTTGATTTCCTGCGCTTCTGCAGGGGCATATTTCATACGATCCAATCGAAATTGGAAATTTTATGTTAACCGATCAAGAACTGATTTTGCTTATATAGGTATTTCATCTACCTCCATGTAAATTAAGGCAATGTTAAGAGGTTTTAAGATACCTTGTCTTTAGTAGAACTTTCTTCGTAATACATGGTGGATGGTCCATAAGACTCGGCCTGCCTGACATTACGATCGTATTTACTTATTTGTATAGTGCTGTTAAATAAATAAACATAATTCTTTCTAAATAATTAATAATAAAATTAATAATAACAAAAATCTATAACTTTGCCTATGGTAGAATCTGTTCGAACCCACCAATGATCCTATACTCATTCTTTGTTGGCTGCCAAGCTATTAATTTGCTTATGTCTAGTTACTCCTAACTTTGTCCTTCTATAAGACATTCTCTGTAACATATAAAAGATCCGATACCCATTATACGTTCACTTCCAACAGAAGGGAACGCGGAATGACCTCACGTGTAGCTTAAGTTTACCTTTTGGCGCCCACATCACATAAATGTGTCGTAGGCCAGTGGATGAGTGTAGGACTACCAATAACGAGGACCCCGGTTCAAATCCCGACGGAGCAGAAAAATAAAAATACACTTGAGGTAAATATTAAAATCACAAAAATAAGATAAACTGTATAGGAAAAGTAAGTCAAATTAAATTCTAACGTTAAAGGTATGAGGGCAAATGTTTAGTTCATAGACAACCTTGCCTTCAAAATATTTATTTTTACACGCTTTCTTTTATGCCTTCCTGTCCAGGCCTTTTTGAGGGCCTTCTTTGGAAGGCATGATTTTTGTACTTAGTATGAAGGCCTGATAACATGGCATCGACGACACCACCTCTAGAAGGCATACGAATAGAAGCGAGAGGCAAGGCCTTGGTCTCCAATCCAATCCAATGTTATTTTGAAATGAACACGTAATCCAGAGCCCAGGCCTTATAGCTACCCGAACAGCACTTCCATCATCGATTCCACGTCGCTTCCATTTCCCGCTGGGTGTGTTTGTCTATATGTTTGTGTTTTTTTGGTTTTTTTGAAAATTGCTCGTTTGTGCCACTACCAGTAGGAGAACTGGGTGTTTTATTGTCCGTCCATAACGATGAACCAATTTTTACAAACATTGTAGGCCCACTTGTTATCTGGGTAAAATGAGCCGACATATGGTAATGTTGTTGCGTTTTTAAGTGAAATTCTTTACATTCTTCAAATGGCAAACCTGTACGATGATGGTGTGTCTTAGGGATTCTCAGAGGTGCTTTTATTTTTATTTCTGTAGAAAATTGTCTTCCAATTTTATTTCTATAGAAATGTTTTCAAAATTTTATGTCTATAGAAAATTTTGTCAAAATTTTATTTCTATAGAAAATTTTGCCAAAGTTGTATTTCTATAGAAAATTTTGTCAAAATTTAATTTCTATAAAATACTTTTTTTAATTTTGTTTCTATAGAAAATTTTATAAAAATTGTATTTCTATAGCAAATTTTGTCAAATTTTTATACCCTCCACCATAGGGTGGGGGTATATTAACCTTTTGTAACACATCGTCGTGGTGACATTTTTATACCCTCCACCATAGGGTGGGGGTATATTAACCTTGTCATTCCGTTTGTAACACAACGTCGTGGTGAAATTCTGAGTCGATCTAATCATGTCCGTTCGTCCGTCTGTTGAAATCACGCTAACTTCCGAACGAAACAAGCTATCGAATTGAAACTTGGTACAAGTATCTGTTATGGATGTAGGTCAGATGGTATTGCAAATGGGCCATATCGAACCACTTTTACGTATAGATCCCATATAAACCGATCCCCAGATTTGGCTTGCGGAGCCTCTAAGAGAAGCAAATTTCATCCGATCCGGTTGAAATTTGGTACATGGTGTTAGTATATGGTCTCTAATAACTATGCAAAAATTCGTCCACATCGGTCCATAATTACATATAGCCCCCATATAAACCGATCCCCCCATTTGGCTTGCGGAGCATCTAAGAGAAGCAAATTTCATCCGATCCGGCTGAAATTTGGTAAGTGGTGTATGTATAAAGTCTCTAACAACTATGCAAAAATTGGTGCATATCAATCCATAATTATATATAGCCCCCATATAAACCGGCCCCAGATTTGAACTCCGGAGCCCCTTGGAAGAACAAAATTCATCCAATTCGATTGAAATTTGGTACGTTATGTTAGTATACGGTATCCAACAAGCATGCATGAATTGGTTCATATCAGTCCATAATTATATATAGCCCCCATATAAACTTGACCTTCGGTGCCGTTTGGAAAAGCAAAATTTATCCGATCTTGTTGAAATTTGGTACATGTTGTTAGTATATGATATTTAACAACCATGCCAAAAATGGTCCATATCAGTCCATAATCACATATAGCTCCCATATAAAGCGATCCCGAGATTTGATTTAGGAGCCTCTTGGAGGAGCAAATTTCATACGAGTCAGTTGAAATTTGGTACATTGTGCTAGTATGTGGCCGTTAACAACCATGCTTTACTAGGTCCATATCGGTCTATAGTTATATATAGCTCTCAGATAAATCGATCCCCAATCACACAAAAATTGTTCCATATCAAGTTCATAATTGTATATAGCCCCCCATATAAGCGACCCCCATATTTCAATTCTGGCTCTCTAAGTACCATGCAAACATCCATATCTATTCGTAATTATTTGTAGACTTACCTATACATACATTTTTTGTCTAATATATACCACGTCTGGACTAACTTACAATTTAGAAAACGATGTTAAGAAGTTTTAAGATATATTGCCATCGGTAAGTATTACCACAACCCAAGTAATTCGATTATGGATGACAGCCTTTCGTAATAGTTCCTACGCTATACATGGTGTAGGGTATATAAGATTCGGCCTGGCCGAACTTACGGCCGTATATACTTGTTTTTCTATAGAAAATTTGGCACATTTTTATTTGTAAAGAAAATTATGCCAAAATTTTATTTTTTATAGAAAATTTAGTACAAATCTTATTTCAATAGAAAATTTTGTCAAATTTTGGAAAATTTTATTTCTATAGAAAGTTTTGTCAAATTTTTATTTCTATAGAAAATTTTGTCAAAATTTTATTTCCATAGAAAATTTTGCCAAAATATTATATCTATAAAAAATTTTGTCAAAATTATATTTTTATAAAAATCTTTGTCTAAATTTAATTTCTATAGGAAATTTTGTCAAAATTTATTTCGTTTTGTTTTGTTATCGTTGGTTTGTACTTCAATCATATTTGTTGTTTTGATCTCAGCTTAGAAACCATTGCGTTGACTAAATTACAAGTGTAGCTTAACCAACAGAGGAAAAGAATGTTTGTCAAATTTATTTGGGCTAAGCCCTATAGACTGCAAGATGGTTGGATGGACGCACGTTTTGGAATTACCACATTCCTCATCAGCATTCTCTACTTGCAGCAAAGTAAATCTTTGTATAAACATTTATATTTTCCTTTGCCAATTTCAAATCATCGATTTGAGTGCAAGTTTTATTTCTATAGAAAATTTTGTCAAAAGTTTATTTGTATAGAAAATTTTGTCAACATTTTATTTCTATAGAAACTTTGTCAACATTTTATTTCTATAGAAAATTTTTTACCAAAATCTTATTTCTATAGAAATTTATGTCAACATTTTATTTCTATAGAAAATTTTATTAAATTTAATTTCTATAGAAAGTTTTCGCAAACTTTTATGTCTATAGAAAATTTTGTCAAAATTTTATTTCGTTTTGTTTTGTTATCGTTGGTTTGTACTTCAATCATATTTGTTGGTTTGATCTCAGTTTAAAAACCATTGCGTTGACTAAACTTCAAGAGTAGCTTAACCAACAGAGGAAAGTTCACCAATGTGGTATCACAATGGACTGAATAGTCTAAGTGAGCCTAATACATCGGGCTGCCACCTAACCTAACCTAACAGAGGAAAAGAATATTTGTCAAATTTATTTGGGCAAAGCCCTATAGACTGCAAGATGGTTGGATGGTCTGATACTTGGTTGATAGTTTTGCTGCAAGTAGAGGATGCTGATGAGGAATGTGGCAATACCGAAATGTGCGTCCATCCAACCTAATAAATTTGACAAACATTCTTTTCCTCTCTTGGTTAAGCTACTCTTGTAGTTTAGTCAAAACAATGGTTTTTAAGCTGAGATCAAAATAACAAAAAATTTAATTTCTATCGAAAAATGTTTAAAAATTTAATTTCAATAGAAAATTTTTTTAAATTTTTATTTCTATAGACAAATTTTTAAAAATTTTATTTCTATAGATAATTTTGTCAAATTTTTAGTTCCATAGAAAATTTTTTCAAAATTGTATTTCTATATAAAATTTTGTCAACATTTTATTTCTATAGAAAATTTTGTGAAAATTTTATTTCTGACGTTTTCGTTGGAGTTGCAAGCTGCCAATTTCACAGACTTTTCCCTTGATTTTCACTGACTGGCAACAAAGTGTTCCCACCTCAGCTTGTCTGTATGGCTATGATGTTTTGCAAATCTTGTAATTGTCAAAGGAGCAACAAAAAACCAAAATCCTGAGTGTGTGACTAACTAAAGAGTACACCTTTTCATAGTTTCGTGTTTTTTTTCTGATATCTACCAAGACGTTAGTACACATAGATGAAGTGCAAATGATTGTTACGAATTTTGAGTAACACACCAAGTGAAGTGGAGACTCATAATGAAATCTCATAAAAGCAAAAAGAACTCAATTTTTTGTTTCCTGCTCTACAGCAAGAAATTGGGAAACTCAATTTGGTATCCTCTTCTTGATCCAATAACACATACTTACATTTCTTATGTTAACTCTGGCAAATGAGAATTGACTTTCGAATACATGGGCATTTCCATGGATGTGATGTCAGTCATTTGCATAATTTTTGTGCAAAAATTTAATAAGGCCAAGCAAATAGTGTTCCACTTATCTTTTAAAGGATTCGTTTTTTTTATTTTTGCTTCAGCCCAAAAGAGTGGTTAATCAAAAAGCACACGTTTCAATTAATTTAAATATTTCCAATTCATTTACAACATCCATCCATTGCTTCGATTGATTGATGGTAGTAGGGCGATCGGTCCTTCGATTTCAGTCCATCAATGTTTGTTTGGTGTTGGAAAGAAAAACAAAAAACCAGAAGGGTTTGAGCAAATATTGCAGAAAAATGTGTTCATTTTAGTGGGTTAAGGTCTGTGCAATATTATTGGGATATGTAAGTCACGATGAGTAGTAGAGTTAAAGGGCTTAATTCGATAGAAGGAAATTGAAAGGGAAGCTGACACCAAAAGATATCACTTCACTAGTGTATATGCCCGACTAAAAATGACAACTTCATGATATATGTTATTATTTTACTGACAGTTCATTATATTGGGTACAAGCCACCCAAAGCATTTGCTTTTGAGTTTATTTATAAAGAAAATTTCTGGTAATGTTGTTCGAAGATTACAGTATACATGGTTGCGAAATAGCAACCGTTTATTGTTGATGTCCACTTTTGGACGAATTTGCAGTAAAAAAAAAACTTTATAGAACCTGGCCGTGATGGAAATCAAGCGTGCTTTATAATGGATATCATTAGATTAAAAACACAAGAGGACGAAAATTTCTCTTATACAAAAACAACAAATGTCAACCGTATAGGTGTCGCACAATGCCTGTAGCTTTGGTATTAACAACGTTGCGGTCGAAGCGCTGTTTTGATAAATTCTTTATAAAGGCATCGGCAGTTATAATTTGAAATTGTCTGCCAAAAAAATTTAATGGAATGAAAAGATTTATATAAAAGAACATTTGTTATTACAAAGTAGGTTATAAATCCTCTTTTCCTTATGTTTCGTAAAGTCAGCAGAGAACTGAACTGGGAGACGCCGACACAAACTGTATGATATTTGAGAGAAGCGCCAACAAAACCTGCATGATATTAGAGAAATTCCTCAGGGCTACCACCTACTGACGCAGTTTCTCTTCACAGTTTCGTTCTTTTGTGTTTTTATTCTCTCTGGAAATCTGCCACAGTTGGTAGAATTCTACCAAAAATAGTAGATTTTCTGTTTGGTAGGTTGGTAGAATTCTTAATGTTTTGGAAAATACTTCTCTGCAACTAAGAGGTAGTTCACAAATTTTCTATAGAAATGAAATTTTGACAAAATTTTCTACAGAAATATAATTTGACAAAATTTTCTGTTGAAATAAAATTTAGACAAAATTTTCTATAGAAATAAAATGTTGACAAAATTTTCTACAGCAATAAAATTTTGATAAAATTTTCTACAGAAATACAATGTTGACAAAATATTCTATAGAAATAAAATTTTGAAAAAATTTTCTATAGAAATAAAATATTGAAAAAATGTTCAATTAAAATAAAATTTTGATAAAATAAAATTTTTTTGATAAAATAAAAAAATTAAATTTTGACAAAATTTTTTACAGAAAAAAAAATTTGACAAAATTGTCTACAGAAATAAAATTTTGAGAAAATTTTCTACAGAAATAAAATTTTGACAAAATTTTCTATAGAAATACATATTCGACAAACTTTTCTATAAAAATAAAATTTTGACAAAATTTTCTATAGAAATAAAATGTTGACAAAGTATATATAATAAATTTTGACATGAAGTATATAGTCGGAAATCGATATATTGATGTGTTACAAACAGAATGACAAAACGTTTGCAAAACCGGGAAGTGAAGGCCAGATTTGATCGAAATCCATGTTACAGTGGTAGAAAAATGACTCAAGAGCTGAATATATCGCTAAAACGGATGCAACACATATTGGAAGCTGAGCTTGAACTAAAGTCATTGAAAGTAAACAAACGAATATATACGGCCGTAAGTTCGGCCAGGCCGAATCTTATGTACCCTCCACCATGGATTGCGTAGAAACTTAAGACTGTCATCCACAATCGAATTACTTGGGTTGCGGTAACACTTGCCGATGGAAAGGTATCTTAAAAAATTTTACCACCGTCTTCTAAATTGTAAGTTAGTCCATACGGGGGATATATTAAACAAAAAAGGCCGATTAAATACGTATATAATTCAGTTCGACAAAATTTTCTATAAAAATAAAATGTTGAAAAAATTGTCTATAGAAATAAAATTTTGACAAAATTTTCTATAGACATACAATTTTGACAAAATTTTCTATAGAAATAAAATTTTAACAAAATTTTCTATAGAAATAAAATTTTGAAAAAATTTTCTATAGAAATAAAATTTTGAAAAAACTTTCTATAGTAATAAAATTTTGACAACAATTTCTATAGTAATAAAATTTTGCCAAAATTTTCTATAGAAATAAAATTTTGGTAGATTATTTTTGGCGATATGGACCAATTTTTGTGTGATTGGCCATTGGCTATATATAACTAATGACCGATATGGTCCAATTTTTGCATAGCTGTTAGCGACCATATACTAGCGCAATGTACCAAATTTCAACCGAATCGGATGAATTTTGGTCCTCCAAGAGGTTCCGGAGATCAAATCTGGGGATCGATTTATATGGGGGCCCTATATATTTATGGACCGATATGGACCCATTTTTGCATGGTTGTTAGAGACCCTATACTAACACCATGTACCAAATTTCAACCGGATCGGATTAAATTTGCTCTTCCAAGAGGCTCCGGAGTTCAAATCTGGGGATCGGTTTATATGGGGTCTATATATATTTATGGACCGATATGGACCAATTTTTGCATGGTTGTTAGATACCATATACTAACACCACGTACCAAATTTCAACTGAATCGGATGAATTTTGCTCCACTAAGAGGCTCCGGAGGTCAAATCTGGGGATCGGTTTATATGGGGGCTAGATATAATTATGGACCGATATGGACCAATTTTTGCATGGCTGTTATAGACCATATACTAACATCACATACCAAATTTCAACCGGATCGGATGAAATTTGCTCCTCCAAGAGGCTTCTGACGTCAAATCTGGGGATCGGTTTATATGGGGGCTATATATATATATATATATATATATATATATATATATATATATATATATATATATATATATATATATATATATATATATATATATATATATATATATATATATATATATATATATATATATATATATATATATATATATATATATATATATATATATATATATATATATATATATATATATATATATATATATATATATATATATATATATATATTTATGGACCGATATGGACCAATTTTTGCATGGTTGTTATAGACCATATACTAACACCACATACCAAATTTCAAGCGGATCGGACGAATTTTACTCTTCCAAGATGCAATACCATCCGACCTACATCAATAACAACTACTTAGTCCAAGTTTCAAGTCGATATCTTTTTTCATTCGGAATTTAGCGTGATTTCAACAGACGGACGGACGGACGGACATGTTCAAATCGACTCAGAATTCCACCACGACCCAGAATATATATACTTTATGGGGTCTTAGAGCAATATTTCGATGTGTTACAAACGGAATGACAAATGTTATATAACCCCAATCCTATGGTGGAGGGTATAAAAATCAAGTGTTCTTCGATGCACATTGAACGGTTTGTGAAAAAACAAAATTATCGGGTTTACTTGGCCACTAAATGTCAAGTTCGATGGTAATGGTGTGGGCCGTCATAATAGCCGATGGGTAAAATTAAACACTGTCCTAAAGACAGTATTGAAGTCCTCGATAGATAAACATGGACATTCTAGCAGGAGTCAGGACCATCGTTCTCAGCACGCGTTAACCAAGAATGGCTTAAAAGAGAGGTTATCCGCTTCATTTCCATCATACAATGGCCATCAAAATCATCGGATCTCTATTCGTTGTCTTTTGCGCCTGGAGCATTTTGGAGAGTAAGGTTGGCACTAAACAAATACCAAAGTGTCGTTCATCGCAAGACAGCGCTTTGCCGAGAGTGAGCCAAAATATAATAAGCCATCCGTTAAGAAGAAAATGTGGTTTGGTTTTTAAATCTTTGTAATTTGAGACAATTTTTATACCCTCCCCCATAGGATGGGGGTATATTAACTTTGTCATTCCGTTTGTAACACATCGAAATATTGCTCTAAGACCCCATAAAGTATATATATATTCTGGATCGTGGTGAACTTCTGAGTCGATCTGAGCATGTCTTCCCGTCCGTTCGTCCGTTGAAATCACGCTATCTTCCGAACGAAACAAGCTATCGACTTGAAACTTGGCACAAGTAGTTGTTACTGATGTAGGTCGGATGGTATTGTAAATGGGCCATATTGGTCCACTTTTACGTATAGCCCCCATATAAACGGACCCCCAAATTTGGCTTGCAGACCCTCTAAGAGAAGCAAATTTCATCCGATCCCATATAAACCGATCCCCAGATTTGACCTCCGGTGCCCCTTCGAAGAGCAAAATTCATCCGATTCGGGTGAAATTTGGTACGTGATGTTAGTATATGGTATCCAACAACCATGCAGGAATTGGTTCATATCAGTCCATAACTATATATAGCACCCATATAAGCCAATCCCCAGATTTGACCTCCGGTGCCTTTTGGAGAAGCAAAATTCATCCGATCTGGAATTTTGTACGTGGTGGTAGTATATGATATTAAACAACCATGCCAAAAGTGGTCCATATCAGTCCATAATCATATATAGCCCCTATATAAACCGATCCCGAGATTTGGTTTTGGAGCCTCTTGGAGGAGATAATTTCATCCGAGTCAGTTGAAATTTGGTACATTGTGCTAGTATATGGCCGTTAACAACCATGCCCAACTAGGTCCATATCGGTCTATAGTTATATGTAGCCCTCAGATAAATCGATTCCCAATCACACAAAAATTAGTCCATATCAATAATTGTATATAGCCCCCATATAAGCGTTCCCCATATTTCAATTCTGGCTCCCTACGTACCGTGCAAAAGTCCATATCGATTCGTAATTATTTGTAGACTTACCTACACATACCTTTTATATACCACGTATGGACTAACTCACAATTTAGAAAACGATTTAAGATACCACAACCCAAGTAATTCGATTGTGGATGACAGTCTTTCGTAGAAGTTTCTACGCAATCCATGGTGGAGGGTACATAAGATTCGGCCTCGCCGAACTTACGGCCGTTTATACTTGTTTAGGCCTTATTTACAATAAAATACTTCAAAATACTTTTTAGTGATATGATAATATTTGCGACATATTTTTAGAGAACACAAATTAAAGGAATAATTGGATGATTGGACATTCAATGCTATATCAATTCTTTCAGTTCAAAAATCCCCTTATTTCTTGAATTTAACATTTGCTATATACTTCTTTCATTAATTAACTTGCGTGGCCATTGCTTGTTGTTTATTTCATATAAAGCAGCCCATTTGCTTGCATGCCAATTAAATTTATTTCCCTATTTCCAGAAAACCGTTTTTGGAAAAACTTCTCTCTATCTCTGTAGGTTCATGTAAATTGAAATAATTTCCATAATTCCAATTGCCTTGTTGCGTCGTTGAAGTATCACCAATCTTCCCAGTAGCTCTAATCTACCGTATGCGTGCAGGGAACACACGTTCCAATCTCAGTTGGTAGCAGAAATGCTCATTGTCATCTACATATTCATATTCTATTGACCCGGCACGTCATATACTAGTCGTACTCTTACAGTTATGTGTGCCTATGCGAGCATGTATGTATGTGTGTGAGTGTGTGTACTTAAACTCTTTAACTATGCAAACAAGATAATGTCACAGTTGAAGGACATATCGCAATGGATAAAAACTCAAGCATACTCACACACGCATTCATAAACTCTCATTCTCTCCCTCTCTCTCTCCCTTCTATGATCAAGTAATTGTAAGGCCATGTGCCTACAATATTCCGTTTTGACCGTTCTTATTACACAAAGCATAAAGTTTATATGAAGCAAAAGGTGCAAGCGATGGGGGCCAGAAGAGATGGGAGATGGGAATATATCACGAGCATATCATATTAATTGATACTCACTTGTATACCTGTTTGAGTTTCAAGTGTGTACTGTTAAAGTACTCGGTTGAATGCGAAGAGAATTTGATGAGAGCGAGAGAGAGAGAGAAAGAGTAAACAAGGCCATAGTTTCCTTTTCACATAAAATTTTTGTGGCTTATGTACAATGACAGCTGTTATTCAAAGAGAAATTCGATTGATGGTCTATTTGCTTTTGTTTGCACCCGGTATGGCCTTGGCATCGATTTGAATTTGGAGTCGTTTTCGCTTAAATCCGTTGTTATTCATTTGGCGGCTTATGTATTTCGATAGAGTACAATGGGACTCATTGTTTCATATACAGGGTGGTTGATATGCGTTGCAACCAACTTCAGGCTAAACTACCACCTGTCGGCAATTTGAAGGCCATACATTTTGCCAAGGGGAGGCAATTCAAATAAATCTAAGCTGAGTTTTATTTTTCTTCCGTTTTCCAATGAATTCAGAAAATTTTCCCAAAATTTTATTTCAATAGAAAATTTTCGTAATATTTTGTTTTTCTAGGAAATGTTCACAAAATTTTATTTCTATAAAAAAATTATAAAAAAAATGTTTATATGGAAAATCTTGTCAAAATACTTATTTTATTGAGAATTTTCTCAAAATTGTGTTTCTAGAGAAAATTTTATTTTATAGAATATTTTCTCAAAATTTTATTTCAATAGAAAATTTTCTTATTATTTATTTTTCTTCTATAGAAAATTGAAGTACTTCTTAGTTGAAGAGGAATATTGTGCAAAATCTACCAAAAACACAATAATTCTACAAATCTACCATTTTTGGTAGAATTCTACCAACTGTGGCAACTGTGGACGGTAAGCCCAAATGTTTAACAGCATATAATATAATTCTACCGATTTTAGTTCTTTAGTTTTTCATTTTTTTATTTATCAACAATTATCAAAAGGTAATTTTATAAGCTGTTGAACTTGTCATGTCATATAATTCACTCCTTAAAACAACAGGTTCAATGACCATGTTAAGCAACACGCCAACTTTTCATACCTTAACTAAGTTATAATGAAATCAAAATAAAAATTCATTTAATTTTTCATATGCTTGTCCAAATGGTAAATTTTGCCCAAATCCATTTCTTTCTGTTTTCCAACTGCAAAGTTTGCACGAAAAATCATTCATAAAACTAAAACGGAAATGCTTTCGTTATTGTCTTATGATTGCCAAAGAATTACTTAATATGCACTTTATACTTCCCCTTAGGTATCCGTTTAACATTTATCACTGGGGGTAAAAGGAAGAGAGCGTAAAAAGAGAAGGGATACAATACAAGAATTCGGTCGGAATTTTATTTCCATAGAAAATGTTGTCAATTTTATTTTCTATAGAAAATTTGGTAAAAATTGTATTTCTATACAAATTGTGGTCAATTTTATATTCTATAGAAAATATGGCCAAAAATTTATTTCTATAGAACATTTTATCAAACTTTTCTTTGTATAGAAAATTTGGCCAAAATGTTATTTCTATAAAAAAATTTGACACCATTTTCTTTCTATAGAAAATTTTTGTCAAAATTTTATTTACATAAAATATTTGGTCAAAATTTTTATTTAAAAAAAATGTTTGTCAAAAATTTATTTCTATAAAAAATTCGTCAAAATTTCATTTCTATAGAAAATTTTGTCAAAATTTTATTTATATAGAAAATTTTGTCAAAATTTTATTTATATAGAAAATTTTGTCAAAATTTTATTTCTATACAAAATTTTGTCAAAATTTTTTTTTATAGAAAATTTTGTCAAAATTTTATTTTATATAAAATATTTGGTCAAAATTTTTATTTACAAAAAAAAATTGTCAAAAATTAATTATAAAAAAATTATTCAAAATTTTATTTCTATACAAAATTTTATCAACATTTTACTTGATAGCAAATTACATAAAAATTTTATTTCTATAGAAAATTTTGTCAAATTTTTATTTCTATAGAAAATTTCGTCAAAATTTTATTTTTATTGAAAATTTTGTCAAAATTTTATTTTACGTAAAATATTTGGTCAAAATGTTTTATTCAAAAAAAGTTTGTCAAACATTTTTTTCTATAAAAAATTCGTCAAAATTGCATTTCTATACAAAATTTTGTCAACATTTTATTTGATAGAAAATTACGTCAAAATTTTATTTCTATAAAAAATGTTGTCAAAATTGTATTCCTATAGAAAATATTGTCAAAATGTTATTTCTATAGAAAATTTTGTCAAAATGTTATTTCAATAGAAAATGTTGTCAAATTTTTATTTCTGTAGAAAATTTTGTCAAACTTTTATTTCTATAGAAAATTTTGTCAATTTTTTTTTTATATAAAATTTTGTCAAAATTGTATCTCTATATAAAATTTTGTCAACATTTTATTTCTAAAGAAAATATTGTCAAAAGTTTATTTCTATAGAAAATTTGGTCAAAATTTGCATTCCATAGAAAATTTTGTCTAAATTTGATTTCTATAGAAAATATCGTCAAAATTTTGTTTCTAAAGAAAAAATTTTCTCAAAATTTTATTTCTATGAAAACTTTTGTCAAAATTGTGTTTCTATAGTAAAATTTTGTCAAAAATTTTTTTTTATAGAAAATTTGGTCAAGACTTTCTATAGACAATTTTGTCAAAATTTTTTGTTTGTATAGAAAATTTCGTCAAAATTATATTTTTATAGAAAATTTGGTCAAGATTTTTATTCTATCGAAAATTTCGTCAAAATTTTATTTCTATAGAAAAATTTTTTAATAAAAATTTCTATTAATGGAAAATTTGGTTAAAATTGTATTTCTTTAGAAAATTTGGCCTAAATTTTTATAGCAATTTTTAAAAATGTTATTATTATAGAAAATTTTGGTCAAAAATTTGTTTCTATAGAAATTTTTGTTAAAATTTTATTTCTACAGAAAATTTTCTCACAAAAAAAAATTTTCTACAGAAAATTTTGTATTTCTTCACAAAATTTTGTCAAAAATGTATTTATATACAAAATTTGGGTGGAACTTTATTTATATAGAAAATTTAAGTACCTCTTAGTGGGAGAGGAATGTTTTACAAAAGCCATCAAAAATATCAAGAATTCTATCAACCTATCATATCCCCAATCTTAAGCGAAATTGGGATCTGCATTAACAAAACATATTATAACATAAAGTGAATCTCATTTGCCACCCATTAGAAGTTTTTGAATCTGCTGTAAGAAATGTTTTTGAATTAAAACTAGAAACTTTTATTAATGTAGTAACATAGCTCTTTGTATTAAAACAAAAATGTTATCAATGTACAGACCACCAAATGTAATTCAAATGATGATGAAGTGTATGAAAATTGTGGTATCTCTTTTAGTTCTCCTTCCCAAATTTATTGGAATTTAACCGTACACCCACAGACATCGCAAACACTTAGAACTGCTACAATTCTCTTTGTTTAAGAATCATGAACGTCTTAAATCATAAAACTATAAAACTATTGGTATAAAGACCCTACGTTGGCATACTCTCAAAAGTCATTGATAAGTGCTGAAGCTTTTGTTTCCTTTAGTGACGTTAGTCGACGAGTAACTACTGTGCTAAAACATCATTTTTCATTTGTTTCCATTTCCGGTTTTGTGAAACAATTTTTTGTTTTGTTTTGTGGCAACTTTTTTCATTGTTTCCGTTTCGCATTTACTTGTACATTGTTAAATGTTTATATCGGTGTTGTTTTTGCTATTTACTAGAAACACACATAGCAAAAACTTCGTTCAGACAGCTTCAGAGGTAAAATAGAAAGGAAAACCTAAATATTGGGGGGGAAATAAAATTTTACAATATTATTTTGAGTTTTATTTATGAAGACATTGAAAATACACACTGAAAAAATCATAAAACAAAATGTTTATATATGTGATGTGTAAAGATTTGCATTTCGGCATATTTGATTTTTCAACCTTAGTACCACCATGCGTATGAGTTATAATAATTAATTAATAAGACTCATACGACACCCTAAACTCTTTCCTTTTGATTTTAAAATTTAAATTTATTTTTTTAGAAAATAAAAAATGCCTTTTAGTGTGATTTATTCCATGTATCCTTTTTAGTTGATTTTGTTGCTTCGCCAATATTTTTGGAATAAAATAAAGTCATTTCTATATCCCTCATAAGCAATCGCAAACTTTTTACCTGTGAATCAAAATCAGAGGGACCATTGGGTGAATATTTCAAAATCATTTTACGTTAATAGGTCCAACAAAATAACGGAAGCTTGTTAGAAAAACAGAAAATTACGACGATGATTCTGAAGACGTCAACAGGCAAGAGAGAGAGAGAGAAGGATAAAAATTTCGACGCAAAAGAAAAATGTTTTTTTTAGAACTTTCCATTATAATGAGGGAATATTTCATTTTAATTTTTTTTCACAAATAATTTATATATATATATATATATAAATTTAATTGTAATTTTAGAAAAATTTTCATATCGGGATTTTAGGAATGGTTAAGGTTTTTTTTCATTCGAGTGTTTTTTGGGCGATTTGCCTAATGTTTTTGGGACATTTTCTTTTAAAAAAATGTTCGTTATAATAAAAAAATTCGTTATAAAAATAAGCTTAGCTTTTTTCCATATAACTCTCACATATTATTTTGTTTCATGTAGCTCTATCTAACGAAATGGCTCGGAACCCTTTCATAAACCCCCCGCCCTTTAATGTGTCACTGTTTAAATTCGCTACCTTTGTTGGGCCAAAATAAGCAACAACAACAATATCAACGGCATTTGGAAATGAATGCACATCGAAGAACAAAAGCAAAAAACAAAAACCCAGTCAAAATTGGAAAGTTTCACTCTACCTTTTGTTGCCATGACAGTTCTGACGTTTGACAAAATGTTAAGTGACAGGTGCAACAATACCACACCGAATAAGAATCCAAAATGACTGAAAGTCATCTATACAAGGCAGAAGGCAACAAACGAACGAACCAACCAACGAATGACCGGCCAAAAACTACCAAACAATACCAAAAACTTTGGCTAAATAGGAGCAAACAATAAAGGCCAATTCAAGCAGTCATATGACTGCAAGTGAAGTTCCGCAAAAAGTCTTTGAACTTTTTTTGTGCCAAATGAAAAACGGATGATGGTTTGAGTGGGGAGAGAGAGAGACCAACAAAAAAGTGCTAAAACTCAAAGGAGTTATGAAGTTTTTTTGTTTTGGAATTTTTTGAAATTTTCCCTTGTTTTCGTTTTTTTTAGGATGGGGGGATTTTAGATTTTGAAAAGTGACAATCGTTTCACAGAGAGAATTTTCAATGCGATATCAATGTCAGGTCATAGTTCCATAAATATGTGTAGTATTGGCCCAGACTTTTTGTTGTCAAACACAAAAAAATCAATGGGGATATCAGAATGAAGCAAAATTCTTTTATGTGATTTCTCTCTTGTCAATGAATGGTGCTCGATTCTATATTTAGCTCAATATCAAGGGACCTTTTTTTGACAGCCGAATCCTAACGGCGTTACACATTACGTGTGAAGATTTAACATGTTCAGAAATATCACCGACATTATTCAAAGGAAATTAAAGCAAGCTAAAAAAAATTTTCATGAAGTAGAAATTTCTAAAAATTGGTCTCCCTTGGCTGATATGTATTGCAACAAACTTCTAGGTTTCAGAAATAAAGTCATTCGTAATGGAAACCCTTGCTCGTTACCATAAAAAGCGTAGCGTCTAAAAAGTGGATGAAAAAAAAAATAAAGTAACATCACCAGAAATGATGAAAAATTTTGCTTGCGATCTGGACATATGGCTAGAGTGGATGCAACTCATCTTTGAAAATGAGCTTGGACTAAAGGCATTGAAGTTCCAACACGAGCAAGAGTTCTCCTATGCATAAAAAATATGAAACTGCATAACATTCGTTTGGCTTCCCAGAACTAACGTGCCGCCGATGCTAATGGTGTGGACCGCTATGGTCGTTTCCCGCTCGTATTCATCGTCCTTGAAGTCCAAATAAATGTGGAATTTTGTTAGGAAGATGTTGTTATGACAGTATTGGAAACTTAAGTAGATACAAATTTCGGCCAAAGACCATGGACTCAGCACCATCGCACTTAGCACGTGTGAAACAAGAATAACTTAGAAAGGAGGGTCATTTTTACCGCACAATGGCCACCAAAAATTCCGGATTTCAATACGTTATGTTTTTGCTCCTGGAACATGCTGGGGGGTTAAGTTAGAAATACAATACCAACGTTTTGATCATCTTAAAAAAAAAGCATCGCCCGGAATGTGGCAAAGCATCGCAGAGCCAATTTCGGGCAGCTTATGATGGCTTTACCGGACATTGGAAGGCCATAATTGTTGTCATATCTAACAGGATTTATAATGTGATGCTATATCCGAAACGTTTTCTGTTGAATAAAAAAAAAAAATACAAAAATATAGTGCTGTACTTTTTTGTCTTACATATTAGCCACCATGTAATTAGCCGTCAAAAAAATTGGTCTGTATCAGTATAAGAAAAAAAATTGGTTTAATGAGTTTCAGAATTGTCGCAAGGGGTTTTTTGATGATCTATGGTGAATTACCCCGAACTGGGCTACCATAAAGGAAAAGGCAAAAACATTTAAGTCTTGAATTGCTACCACGGTTGCCACAGTTAGTACAATTCTACCAAAAAAATCTATAGAAATTTTTCTATAGAAATAAAATTTTGATAAAATTTTCTACAGAAATAAAATTTTGACAAAATTATCTATAGAAATAAAATGTTGACCAATTTTTCTAGAGAAATTTTGACAAAATTTTTTTAGAAAAATAAAATTTTGACAAAATTATCTATAGAAATAAAATTTTGACTAAATTTTTTATAGAAATAAAATTTTGATAAAATTTTCTGCAGAAATAAAATTTTGACAAATTTTTCCGTAGAAATAAAATTTTGACAATATTATTTATAGAAATAAAATGTTGACAAAATTATCTATAGAAATAAAATGTTGACAAATTTTTCTATAGAAATAATATTTTTGACAAAATTTTTTTGAAAAATTAAATTTGGACAAAATTATCTGTAAAATTTTGACTAAATTTTTTATAGAAATAAAATGTTGATAAAATTTTCTGCAGAAATAAAATTTTGACAAAATTATCTTTAGAAATAAAAATTTGACAAATTTTTACGTAGAAATAAAATTTTGACAAAATTATTTATAGAAATAAAATGTTGACAAATTTTTCTAGAGAAATAATATTTTGACAAAATTTTTTATAGAAATAAAATTTTGATAAAATTTTCTATAGAAATAAAATTTTGACTAAATTTTTTATAGAAATAAAATTTTGATAAAAATTTCCCTAGAAATAAAATTTTGACAAAATTATTTGTAGAAATAAAATTTTGATAAAATTTTCCGTAGAAATAAAATTTTGACAAAATTATTTATAGAAATAAAATGTTGACAAATTTTTCTAGAGAAATAATATTTTGACAAAAATTTTTATAGAAATAAAATTTTGACAAAATTTTTTATAGAAATAAAATTTTGATAAAATTTTCTGTAGAAATAAAATTTTGACTAAATTTTTTATAGAAATAACATTCTGATAAAATTTTCCGTAGAAATAAAATTTTGACAAAATTATCTATAGAAATAAAATGTTGGCCAATTTTTCTAGAGAAATAAAATTTTGACTAAATTTTTTATAGAAATAAAATTTTGATAAAAATTTCCTGTAGAAATAAAATTTTGACAAAATTATCTATAGAAATAAAATGTTGACAAATTTTTCTAGAGAAATAATATTTTGACAAAATTTTTTAGAAAAATAAAATTTTGACAAAATTGTCTATAGAAATAAAATTTTGACTAAATTTTTTATAGAAATAAAATTTTGATAAAATTTTCTGTAGAAATAAAATGTTGACAAATTTTTCTAGAAAAATAATATTTAGACAATATTTTTTAGATAAATAAAATTTTAACAAAGTTTTTTAAAGAAATAATATTTTCTATAGAAATAAAATTTTGACTAAATTTTTTATAGAAATAAAATTTTGATAACTTTTTTTTAGAAATAAAACTTTGATTATCTATATTATTATCTATAGAAATAAAATGTTGACAAATTTTTCTAGAGAAATAATATTTTGACAATTTTTTTAGAAAAATAAAATTTTAACAAAAAAAAAAAAAAAACAAAAACAAACTTTTGAAAAAAATTTTTTAAATTAAATTTTGACAAAATTTTCTGTATAAATTAATTTTTGACTAAATTATGTATAGAAATAAAATGTTTACAATTTTTTTAAGAGAAATAATATTTTGACAAAATTTTTTAGAAATAAACTTTTGAACAAATTTTTGTAAAAATTAATTTTTGACAAAATTTTCTGTAGACATTTATTTTTAAGTACATTTCTATAGAAATAAAATATTGAATAATGTTGAAAAATGTTGTTTGAATTAAATTTGGACAATATTTTCAGCATTAAATTTTTGACAAAATTTTCTATAGAAATAAAATTTTTCACAATTATCTATAGAAATAAAACTTTGACAAATTTTTTTTAGATAAATAAAATTTTGATAACATTTCCTGTAGAAATAAAATTTTGACACAATTATCTATGGAAATAAAATGTTGACAAATTATTCTAAAGAAATAGCGTTTTGAAAAAATTTTGTATAGAAATGAAATTTTAACAAAATTTTTTATAAAAATAAAATTTCGACAAAATTTTCTGTAAAAATTAATTTTTGACAAAATTTTCTATAGGCATTTATTATTAAGAAAATTTCTATAGAATTTTGAAAAAAAAAAATCTTTAGAAAAAGAGTGTTTTGGAATTAAATGTGGACAATATTTCTATAGAAATAAAATATTTGCAAAATTTTCTATAGAAATAAAATGTTGGCAAAATTATCTATAGAATTAAAACTTTGACGAAATTTTTTATAGAAATAAAATTTCGAAAATGTTTTCTATAAACTGAATATAGTGAAAAATTTTAATGTTCGTGTTATTTCATACTATCAGACTCCATTTTGAGTAAGTTATCCCTTTTGCAAAAGTACTAACTTTCCCTTTTTGATGCGAGCTAAAGTCGTTAAAACATATAAAATTCGACACATTTACAATTCAAGGGATATTTTGTACACCCATAATTTTTTTGCTAATAAGACCGATCATTTATTCATTCGAAGAAGAAAATATTTTTTTTTCATACTAAAAAAAAAATCAAAAACTTCAAAATTATTTTTTTTAATTTTCTTACAATTTGGGTAAAGTGGCAACCGTGATGGCTACACCGCTTAGGGAAGCAAAAGTCAAAAGCCTATATTTGGTCAGAAAAAGTCTAAACCAACCTTTTCTAATCTTCAAAATTGAATAAGTGATTTTTTATAGCAATTAAAATCGACTTTTCAACCTTTGAAGAAAAATTCGAAAAAATCGAATACGCGCAAAAAATCGAATATCCGTAATAAAAAATATCGATTCTTTGACTCCTAAAAAAAGAATTCCTTTTTTCTGGGAAACGAAATTTTGTTATTTTCAAGCTAAACAAAAGTCAGTGGTAAAGACGACTTAGGAAAGTATTTTTTTTGCGTATGTGTAGCTCAATGATAAGGATCTTCCCTTTTTATAGCCGATTCCTAATGGAGGGAAGCTTTGAAGCACTTGTAAATATCACCATTCCCTCGCTGGAAAAACAATTTTTGGGTATGTGTTTGAATATTGAATTGAACCCCGGATCCTTTCACGGAAAAAAATAATTGATACAATTTTTTGTTATTGACTTTGTTTCACTTAAAAAATTTGTTGAAAAAATAAAATTTTTAATTGAATATTTTTTTTCAATTCAATTAAAATTTTAATTGGAAAAATGTTGGTGATATTTATTCTGTATTGTATTGAATACAGGCTAACAATTTAATGCCCCCTTCTAACTTTCTAACCACATGGCCTAAATATTTAGATTTTTGTTGAATGAATTTTAAATTTTTGGGATTAATTTTCAGGTGAGCTTTCCTTAGCCCTCGAAATGCTTCTTTCGAATATTGGATATGTTCCATAAATGTTCGCCCGATAACGATAATATCATACAGATAAGCAAACGTATGATGTTCTATTTAAGGTCTGTTGACATTATCAAACGCTCGTTGGAATATTACCGGAACTGAATGCAAACCAAAAGGTATATAGGACTACTCCGATACAAAGAAACTACCTTGTCTAACACATTAAGAAGATATTGACATGGAATTTCGAATTCCAATAACACCGAACACACGTGTCTCAATTTCACCCATCCGTTTTGTCAACCCATTTAATAAGAAAAACGGAAATATTGATTGCCCATTTGTCAAAGGGAAAACCACAAAGTATCTTCTGTACAGGCACATTGTAAAATTGAACAGGTGAACTTTAAATAAAGATGCCATCTGGTTGGCGGGAAGGGAAGGGGAAGGGGATTGTTGAGGGAGGTTTTACGCAGTGTCTAGAATAATGAATATATGTGTTTCTATGCCATCGCAAGTTGATGGGCTTTATGTGTGCCTATGTGTGTGTGTGCTTGTTAGTTACAATTTTCATTGCCATCTTCCGTTGTCCTCCTTGTATGATTAATTTGCAATGATTCATTGGAAGGGCGTTGAATGTCATATGAAATGAGGCTGGATGGATGGTTTGTCATTGTAGAACTTTTAAATATTTTTGATTAGGACCTTAGGCCTACTCCCACATAGCAAAAATGTCTATTTTCATGTCTCTGTTTTGCAAGGATGTTTCGTTATTTTTTAATTTAAATTTATTAATGCCTTGTTATCAATCATCATCAATTCTAGAGTGACTCTGGGCTTATTGTGTTCTACTAAAAATATCATAAAATAATGACAAAAATTCGTTGGGCACTAAGGTGAATAAACAATGCCTATGCCTAAAAGTATGCCATGTATAATTATGTTGAAACACCTCCCCAAAGGTAGACACAAGTCTTAATTAATACCTTTTTTGGCAGGGCGAAAAACATTTATCTGAGCGACAGAGCTCTTGACGTTTTCGTGCGCAGGCATTAAGGACACCAATAGGAAGGCCGGAGACCATTTAATGGATGAGATGTAAAAGTAAAAATTGCCTTATGCGTAATTAATAAGAAAACAACAAATTGGAAAAATTATTTTGCATAAAGAGCACAAGTAAAAGTCTTTGGGTTACAAAGAATTTTTTTTTCTTTTTTGCTTCTTTTTTTACCTTTTGCTTTGAAAAGTTTTTGATATCGTTTGTGTTTTTTTTTTACTTCATTTCGAATTTATAAATATTTTAAGGGTTCTAATTAGATATTTGTGAAAGACAAACTGCTAACATTTCATTTTAAATGAAGCCACTTTGTTGAAGATATTTATTGGTGGGCGAAATAAAAAAAAAAACACTCTGCTATAAATGGTGGCTCCTTTATTGGTTTTGTTTAATTTTCATTGTGGGAGTTTCTAGGAACTGAAATCTAAAAGTGAATGGTAAACATGTGCTCTAGCTATATTGTTACTCAATGAAATTGATTTTTTGCCGCAATTTTCGATATAGGTACTAACATCTATTATAGCAATCTTGAATTGCTACCATGGTTGTTACAGTTGGTAGAATTATACCAGAACTGATAGATTTTTTGGATTTTAGATTGGTAGAATTCCTGGTGTTTTGGTAGACTTTACAGAATATTCCTCTCCTACTAAGAGGTACTTAAATTTTCTATAGAAATAAAATTTTGAGAAAATAAACTTTTGACAAAATTTTCAATGGAAATAAATTTTTGACATCATTTTCTATAGAAATAAAAATTTGACAAAATTTTCAATAGAAATAAAATTTTGACAAAATTTTCAATAGAAATAAAATTTTGAGAAAATATTCTATGGAAATAAAATTTTGACAAAATTTTCCATAGAAATAAAATTTTGACAAAATTTTCTATGGAAATACAATTTTGACAAAATATTCCATAAAAATAAAATTTTCACAAAATTTTCTATAGAAAGAAAATTTTGACAAAATTTTCTATATAAATAATATTTTCACAAAATTTTCTATAGAAATAATATTTTCACAAAATTTTCTATAGAAATAAAATTTTGACAAAATTTTCTATAGAAATATAATTGTGAAAAAATTTTTTTATAGAAATAAAATTTTGACAAAATTTTGTATAGAAATAAAATTTTGAGAAATTTTTCTATAGAAATAAAAATTTGAGAAAATTTTTTATAGAAATAAAAATTTGAAAAAATGTTTATAGAAATAAAATTTTGACAACATTTTTTATAGAAATAAAATTTTGACAAAATTTTTTATAGAAATAAAATTTTGAGAAAATAAACTTTTGACAGAATTTTTTATGGAAATAAAGTTTTGACAACATTTTTTATAGAAATTAAATTTTGATAACATTTTCTATAGAAATAAAATTTTAAATAGAAATAAAATTTTGACAAAATTTTCTATATAGGAATAAAAATTTGACAAAATTTTCTATAGAAAAAAATATTTTTCTCCAACTAAAAGGTACTACAATTTTCTAGAAAAAAATTTGACAATTTTTTTATAGAAATGAAATTTTGAGAAAATAAACTGTTAGGGTTAACATAATTTTGTTTTGGTCTTATGTTACATCTATTTATCTATTTCAACTCATTCATACAAATTGATCTCTTTTACTCTTTATCTCAGGTAACGGTAATTCATTATTGTAATTTTGGTTTAATTGTAATTCACTGCTTAGTCTGTACTTTGCTTAGGATGATATAGTTAGTTCTAATAAAGAATTCAACCCGAATTAACGTGTCCGTCTTTTCATTGCGCTAACATAAACTTTTGACAAAATTTTCAATGTAAATAAAATATAAACAACATTATTTATAGAAATTAAAATTTGACAACATTTTCGATAGAAATAAAATTTTGACAAAATATTCTATGGAAATAAAATTTTGACAAAATTTTCCATAGAAATTAAATTTTGACTAAATTTTCTATAGAAATCAAATGTTGACAAAATTTTCTATAGAAATGATATTTTCAGAAAATTTTCTATAGAAATAAAATGTTGACAAAAAACAATAAAAAAAAATAAAATGTTGACAACATTTGCTATAGAAATAAAATGTTGACAAAATTTTCTATAGAAATATAATTTTGACAAAATATTATATGGAAATAAAATTTTGACAAAATTTTCTATTGAAATAAAATGTTGACAAAAATTTCTATAGAAGTAAAATTTTGACAAAATTTTCTATAGAAATAAAATTTTGACAAATTTTTCAATAGAAATAAAATATTGACAAAATTTTCTTGAAATAGAATTTTCACGAAATGTTCTATAAAAGTAAAATTAAAAGCAAAAATCTATAGAAATAAAATTTTTTCTAAATATAGAACTGTTGACAAAATGTTCTATGGAAATAAAATCTTGAGAAATTTTTCTGTAGAAATAAAAATTTGAGAACATTTTCTATAGAAATAAAATTTTGACAAAATTTTCTATAGCAATAAAATTTTGACAAAATTTTCGATAGAAATAAAATTGTGACAAAATATTCTATAGAAATAAAAGCTAAACAAAGGTCGATAGAAATAACATTTTGACAAGATTTTTTTTTAGAAATACAATTTTGACAAAACATTACATAAAAATAAAATTTTCACAAAATTTTCTATAGAAGTTAAATTTTGACAAAATTTTCTATAGAATTAATATTTTTATTAAATTTTCTATAAAAATAAAATGCTGACAAAATTTTCTATAGAAATAATATTTTGATAAAATTTTCAATAGAAATACAATTTTGAGAACATTTGCTATAGAAATAAAATTTTGACAAAATTTTTATAGAAATAAAAGTTAAAAAAAGAACAATAGAAATAACATTTTGACAAAAATTTTTTATAGAAATAGAATTTTGAGAACATTTTCTATAGAAACACAATTTTCACAAAATGTTCTATAAAAGTAAAAAAAAAAAATCTATAGAAATAAAATTTTGACAAAACTTTCGGCCGTATATATTAGTTTACGTAAAAAAAAATAAAGTTAAAATATACGTGATAGATCCCATATCTTCTTAAAAGCTTCAACTTCTATGAACTATAAATTTCACATTATCCATATTCAAACAAGTAAGGAAAGAGTAAAGTCGGGCGGGGCCGACTATATTATACCCTGCACCACTTTGTAGATCTAAATTTTCGATACCATATCACATCCGTCAAATGTGTTAGGTGCTATATATAAAGGTTTGTCCCAAATACATACATTTAAATATCACTCGATTTGGACAGAATTTGATAGACTTTTACAAAATCTATAGACTCAAAATTTAAGTTGGTTAATGCACTAAGGTGGAACACAATTTTAGTAAAAAATTATGGTAAACATTTAAATCTGAAGTAATTTTAAGGAAACTTCGCAAAAGTTTATTTATGATTTATCGCACGATATGTATGTTTTAGAAGTTTAGGAAAATAAGAGTCATTTTTACAACTTTTCGACTAAGCAGTGGCGCTTTAACAAGGAAAATGTTGGTATTTTGACCATTTTTGTCGAAATCAGAAAAACATATATATGGGAGCTATATCTTAATCTGAACCGATTTCAATCAAATTTGGCACACATGACTATATTACTAATTGTACTCCTAGCACAAAATTTCAACCAAATTGGGCCAAAACTCTGGCTTCTGTGGCCATATAAGTCCATATCGGGCGAAAAATATATATGGAAGCTATATCTAAATCTCAACCGATTTCAATCAAATTTGGCACACATGACTACACTACCAATTGTACTCCTTGTGCAAAATTTCAAACTAATCGGGATAAAACTCTGGCTTCTGGGTCCATATAAGTGCATATCGGGCGAAAGATATATATGGGAGCTATATCTAAATCTGAATCGATTTCAACCAAATTTGGCACGCATAGCTACAATGCTAAATCTACTCCCTGTGCAAAATTTCAACCAAATTGGGCCAAAACTCTGGCTTTTAGGACCATATTAGTCCATATCGGGCGAAAGATATATATGGGAGCTATATCTAAATCTGAACCGATTATAATCAAATTTTACACACTTGACTATACTACTGATTGTACTCCTAGTGCAAAATTTCAATCAAATTCGGCCAAAAAACTGACTTCTGGGGCCATATAAGTCCATATCGGGCGAAAGATATATATGGGAGCTATAACTAAATCTGAACCGATTTCAATCAAATTTTGCGCACTTGACTATACGACTAAGTTTTATGTTTGTACAAAATTTCAAACAAATCGGTATATAAATCTGGCTGCTGTGTCGATATTAGTGCATATCGGGCGAAAGATATATATGGGAGCTATATCTAAATCTGAACCGATTTCTTCCAAAATCAACAGGGTTCTATTCTGACTCAAATTAGGAACATGTGCCAAATTTGAAGACGATTGGACTTAAATTGCGACCTAGACTTTGATCACAAAAATGTGTTCACAGACAGACGGACGGACGGACGGACGGACAGACGGACATGGTTATATCGACTCAGGGACCCACCCTGAGCATTAGTGCCAAGGACACCATGTGTCTATCTCGTCTCCTTCTGGGTGTTACAAACATATGCACTAACTTATAATACCCTGTTCCACAGTGTGGCGCAGGGTATAAAAAAATTCTCTTTTGATTGTCATCCTTTAATTTGAAGAACTACCCCATTTTTTAAAGGAAATTTTTCAGCACTAGGAAATAAATACTAATTGTTAGCATAATGCAAAATAGTTTTCTACAGGAAAATAATCATCAGATCAATATAATTAAATAAGGCCATATTCCCAGTTTGGGCGTCTGCTTTCCAAATATGTAATGACCTTAAACTTCCTCAGAAAAAATCAACCCTTTTTCCCTTTTTGCGTTCACTACCCTTTAATGAAGGCATAAATGTATCTGTGGTATAAAATCGTCATGCACAGCTTCATTAAGTTTCTCCAAAAAAATGAATTTGTTTGAGGGTTTTATAAACGTGGTTACCCCCGCATATAAGACCAACTATGGAAAAGAAAATTAAATGAAGTCGTAAAAGAAAAGAAACCTAAAACAACAATCATAATTGCGTTTCACAATGTTGGTGTTTTTTCTAAGAAAAACGATTTTTTACACTACAAAAAAAAAAAAAAATTATAATAATAAAAATAAAAAACGATGATACAATACCCCCATAGTGGCTCCCAAAATGCAATAAAGTTACATTTAAACTAAATTCGGAGAATATACCCAAAAAATATAATAACTGCATTTATCAATGTTTGTTTTTATGAAAAAAGATAGTTTACACTCAAAAAAATTTTTTTTTCTAGAGAAATAAAATTTTGACAAATTTTTCTATAGAAATAAAATTTTGACAAAATTTACTATAGAAATAAAATTTTGACAAAATTTTCTATAGAAATAAAATTTTGACAAAATTTTCTATAGAAATAAAATTTTGACAAAATATTCTATATAAATAAAATTTTGACAAAATTTTCTATAGAAATAAAATTTTGACAAAATTTTCCATAGAAACATAATTAAAAAAAAATCTATAGAAATACAATTTTGATAGAATTTTCTAGAGAAATATAATTTTAATAAATTTTTTTTATAGAAACACAATTTTGAGAAAATTTTCTATAGAAATAAAATGTTGACAAAATTTTCTATAGAAATGAAATTTAACAAAAAAATTTCTATAGAAATAAAATTTTGACGTAATTTTCTAGAGAAATAAAATTTTGACAAAATTTTCTATAGAAATAAAATTTGAAGAAAAATTCTATAGAAATAAAAATTTAAGAAAATTTTTTACAGAAATAAAATTTTGATAAAATTTTCTAAAGAGATAAAATCTTGACAAATGTTACTATGGAAATAAAATTTTGACAAAATTTTCTATAGAAATATAATTTAAAAAAAATCTACAGACATAAAATATTGACAAAATATCTATAGAAATAAAATTTTGACAAAATTTTCTATAGAAATAAAATTTTGACAATTTTTTATAGAAATAAAATTTTGACATAGAAATAAAATTTTGACAAATTTTCTATAGAAATAAAATTTTGACAAATTTTCTATAGAAACAAAATCTTGACAAAATTTTCTATAGAAATAAAATTTTGACAAAATTTTCTATAGAAATACAATTTTGACAAAATTTTCTATAGAAATAAAATTTTGACAAAATTTTCTATGGAAATAAAATTTTGACAAAATTTTCTATAGAAATAAAATTTTGACAAAATTTTCTATAGAAATAAAATGTTGATAAAATTTTCTACAGAAATACAATTTTGACAAAATTTACTATAGAAATAAAGTTTTGACCAAAGTTTCTATAGAAATAAAATTTTGACAAAATTTTCTAAGAAATAAAAATTTAGTTTACACCTAAAAAATAAAATGAAAATAAGTAGTTAAAAAATTAAAAAAAAACTGATTCATTTGTCCTACAGTGACTCCCAAAAATAAATAGAATTTTAAAACAAGTTTAACCGATTTTTATTTGTTTTGGAAAATACAGCAAATAAACTCTGGGGTCATATTAGTGCTTATCGGGCGAATGATATATATCAGAATTATATCTAAATCTGAACCGATTTAGATGACATTTTGCTAGTTTTATAGGACTCACAGAAATATTTGGACGTAAACGAAATTTGAAGAAGTTCGGTTGATAAACACGTTAATTATAACCAAATTGGGGATATATAATTATCCTCAATTTGGTTATAATTCACGTGTTTATCAACCGAATCTGAACCGATTTTTTCTAAAATCAATTGGGATCGTATTTTATTGAAAGCATGTCCTTATGGCAAATTTGAGTACGATCGGATTTAAATTGCGAGTTCTTTTTTGCATACAAAAATACATAAACAGGCGGACAGCCAGATAGACAGACAGACGGACATCGGTAGATTGGCTCCGAATTTAATTTTAAGATGATCGGTATACTAAGAGATGGGTCCTAGGCTAGTTCTTCTGGCGTTACATACAAACGCACAAACTTCTTATAACCTCTCCACAGTAGTGGTGAAGGCTATAAAAATAATAACTGCTATAAAAAAGGCTATAAAAATAATAATTGGATTCAATCACGAAATTAATTGATCCAATTAATTTTTAATTGAAATGTCTACCAATACAGAAATGATAGTATCAATCCCCAAAGTCAATTAAAAAATTAATTAATAAGTTTTGTGACTGAATGTTGTTTTGATTAAAAAATTTGTTGAATAAATTAAATTTTTAGTTGAATGCTTTTGAAAATTAAATTTAATTTTGGTGAAAAAATTTTCTGTGTGCATTGCTCATTGTTCAAGTTTTTTTTTTAACGAAAACGATTGTTTACACTCAAAAAAAAAAAAAAAATGTCCCACAGTGGCTCACAAAATTCAATGCAGTTCCATTATAATTTAATTGTTCTTTTAATTTGTTTACCATATTTGTCGTCTTGAAAGAATCAATGTTTTTTTTTGAATACAAAATATCTACGCATATATCTCTGAGTGTAAATATCTTCGTAGTTTGGCAAACAATTCCTTCCGCAAAGAACAATAAATCCACCCAGCATCAATAACCAAACAAATCTACAAACCTTCCTTCCCCCGTCCATTTTTGTGGAAGTTGGTTATTCCTCGGTTTTTGTTCAACCTCTGTTATAGGCCATCACTGGCCTAAACAAAAATAAATTGAGAAAATTGTGTAAAAAACAGTCCTTACAAAAAAAAATGTTCCTTTAACTTGTTTTGCGTTACAAACAGTGTAGATGCTCATTATATTTCGTGTTTCTTTCTGAATAGACCATTGTTATATATTCACAATTCAAAATAATAATAAAGGACATGCGTTTCTTGTTTTTTTTTTGTTCTTCGGACAAAACATTTCGAAATAATAATTGCGTGTAACTGCCAGCATAAACAATTAAGGACAATCATCTTGGATGCTTGTATTGGTGGTTAACCACTTGTTTTTTTTTTAATTTCCCACCACGATAAGGTGTAATGCCTCTGTAAGAGAAAATTTAATTGAACCTCAGAGCTATAAAATGAAGTTTACTTTAAACGAAGAAAAATCTTCAATTCCTTGCTAAGTGAGATTAATGGTGGTGGTTTTGCTGATTGATTAGTTACTTAGAGTAATAGGTTGCCCAATAATTTTGTTGGGCTTATCGTCCTCAAATTTGGCTCAGGCTCTTACCTCGGCACAAAGATAGACTTTTCACAGAGATTTAAGTACGGCTCCGACTTGTGTCGCCCGAAAATATTGTCCCAAACCTCATAATTGACCACCTATTTTGGCGAGATCTAACCCATATACTAACACCGCGTACCAAATTTCAACCGGATGGGATGAATTTTGCTTCTCCAAAAGGCTCCGGAGGTCAAATCTAGAGACCAGTTTATATGGGGACTATATATAATTATGGACCGATATGGACTAATTTTTGCATGGTTGTTAGTGTCCATATAGTTACACAAAAAACAAAATTTCAACTGAATCGGATGAAATTAGCTCCCCCAAGAGGCTCCGGAGGTCAAATCTGGGTATGGGTATATATGGGGGCTATATGTAATTATGGACAGATATGGACTAATTTTTGCACGGTTATTAGAGACTATATACTAACACCATGTACCAAATTCCAGCCAGATCGGATGAAATTTGCTCCTCCACGAGGCTCCGGAGGTCAAATCTGGGTATCGGTTTATATGGGGGCTATACGAGTATATAATTATGGACAGATATCGACTAATTTGTGCATGGTTGTTAGAGATCATATACTAACACCATGTACCAAATTTCAGCCAGATCGGATGAAATATATTACTCTTAGAGGCTCCGTAAGCTAAATCTGGTGGTCCTTTTATATGGGACTGTGCGTAAAAGTGGGCCGATATGGCCCATTTGCAATGCCATCCGACCTACATCAACAACAACTACTTGTGCCAAGTTGCGATAGCTTATTTCGTTCGGAAGTTAGCGTGATTTCAACAGACAGACGGACGGACATGCTTAGATCGATTCAGAATTTCACCGCGACCCAGAACATATATACTTTATGGGATCTTAGAGCAATATTTCGATGTGTTATTCCCTCCTCCCTCCTATGGTGGAGGGAATAAAAATTCTAAAGCAACATTTTTTATGCAAATACATAAATGGCTTTAGTTTTAAATATTTTCAATATTTTTTTATTAATATTGTGTTTTGTCTCAGAGCGTTAGCCGATATAAAAATCAAAGTCTAAGGATTTTTTGTAGTACAAAATATTTGGTCCAAGCCGGTTCAGACTTAAATATTTGTATATGGGAATATAAAAATGTTGGTCTATATAGTGGTGAAGGGTACGATATATGTATACGACTTTAGACTCTATTTACTAATTTAAATTTATTTTATTGAAATTGAGGGAATTATATGTCCACCGCCAAATAATCGTAAATTAATTTGTGACAGTCATGCTTTTGATTGATCTATGATCATACGCTGTGTCGGTTTGTTATTCTCACACACTCACATTCAAACTAACCACGGTTGCCAACCGTGGATAGTATGAAAAAATTTTTTTTTTCTTCAAAAGAAATGTTTTATTTTATTTCTGTAGAAATTTTTCTCAAAACTTTATTTTTGTAGAAATTTTTCTCAAAACTTTACTTCTGTAGAAATTTTTCTCAATGTTTTATATCTATAGAAAATTTTGTCACAATTTTTTTTCTATGGAAAATTTGATCACAATTTTTTTCTATAGAAAATTTTGCCAAAATTTTATTTCTATAGAAAATTTTTGTCAGAATTTCACTTCAATAGAAAATATTTGTCAAAATTTTATTTTTATGGAAAATTTTGCCAACATTTTATTTCTATAGAATTCAATTTATATACTGCATACATGTCCATTTCAAAGTTCTGTGGTATGAGAAAAAATTGTGTTCACATAAACTCGATCATTTGTCACTAATTCTTTTCATAATCTTCACAGAATTTGAGAACAAAATATGCATATCAAATATTACACTATAAAAGTTGGCAAAAAGCAATAATTTTACAACTGCAGAAGCGAGTTTTGTTCGTCTTGTATTTTGTATAAATTAAATTTGTAAAATTTATTTTCTATACATTTATTTCTGTTTGTAGATGATGGCGATGATGTCATAAATAATTTAAACAAATCCATTTCATGTTTTTGTCAAAATTTTATATCTATAGAAAATTTTGTCAAAATTTTATTTTTATAGAAAATTTTGTCAAAATTTTATTTTTATAGAAAATTTTGTCAACATTTTATTTTTATAGAACATTTTGTCAAAATTTTATTTTTATAGAAAATTTTGTCAAAAGTTTATTTTTATAGAAAATTTTGTCCAAATTTTATTTCTATAGAGAATTTTGTCAGAATTTTATTTTTATAGAGAATTTTGTCAAAATTTTATTTCTATAGAAAATATTGTCAAAATATTATTTCTGTAGAAAATTTTGTAAAAATTTTATTTCTATAGAAAATTTTGTCAAATTTTTTTTTGCTATAGAAAATTTTGTCAAAATTTTATTTCTGTAGAAAATTTTGTCAAAATTTTATTTCTACAGAAAATTTTGTCAAAATGTCTATAGAAAATTTTATCAAAATTTTATTTCTGTAGAAAATTTTATTTCCATAGAAAATTTTGTCAACATTTTATTTCTATGGAAAATTTTGTCAAAATTTTATTTCTATAGAAAATTTTGTCAAAATTGTATTTCTATAGAAAATTTTGTCCAAAATTTTATTTCTATAGAAAATTTTGTCAAAATTTTATTTCTATAGAAAATTTTGTCAAAATTTTATTTCTATAGAAAATTTTGTCAAAATTTTATTTCTATAGAAAATGTTGTCCAAATTTTATTTCTATAGAAAATTTTGTCAAAATTTTAGTTCTATAGAAAATTTTGTCAAAATTTTATTTCTATAGAAAATTTTGTCAAAATGTTATTTCTATAGAAAATTTTGTCAAAATTTTATTTCTATAAAAAATTTTGTCAGAATTTTATTTCTATAGAAAATTTTGTCAAAAATTTTATTTCTATAGAAAATTTTGTCAAAATTTTATTTCTATAGAAAATTTTGTTAAAATTTTATATCTATAGAAAATTTTGTCAAAATTTTATTTTTATAGAAAATTTTGTCAAAATTTTATTTTTATAGAAAATTTTGTCAAAATTTTATTTCATATAGATATAAAATTTTGTCAAAATTTTATATCTATAGAAAATTTTATTTTTATAGAAAATTTTGTCAAAATTTTATTTCTATAGAAAATTTGTCAAAATTTTATTTCCATAGAAAATTTTGTCAACTTGAAAAAGGTTTCGACGAAGTCAACCGAAATATTGGAAATAAAAATAAAAGAAAAACATCATATCTATGTTTTTTTAATCGACCTATAGCCGAAACTATGAAAAATAATTCTTAAAAATTTCATTTCTATAGAAAATTTTGTCCAAATTTTATTTCTATAGAAAATTTTGTCAAAATTTTATTTCTATAGAAAATTTTGTCAAAATTTTATTTCTATAGAAAATTTTGTCAAAATTTTATTTCTATAGAAAATTTTGTCAAAATGTTATTTCTATAGAAAATTTTGTCAAAAATTTTATTTCTATAGAAAATTTTGTCAAAATTTTATTTCTATAGAAAATTTTGTCAAAATTTTATATCTATAGAAAATTTTGTCAAAATTTTATTTTATAGAACATTTAGTCAATATTTTATTTCTATAGAAAATTTTGTGAAAATTTTATTTCCATAGAAAATTTTGTCAAAATTTTATGTCTATAGAGAATTTTGTCAAAATGTTATATCTATAGAGAATTTTGTCAAAATTTTATTTCTATAGAAAATTTTGTCAAAATTTTATTTCTATGGAAAATTCTGTCAAAATTTATTATTTATATACTACACACATGTCAATTTCACAACTCAGTGGTATGAGAAGAAAAAATGTGTTCACATATATAGTATGGGACTCATAAAATCGATAATTTGCCACTAATTATATTCATAATCTTCTCAGAATTTGAGATTTTTTTCATCTTGTATTTTGTACAAATTAAATTTGTAAAGTTTATTTTCTATATAACCTTAAATGTATTTCTTTTTGTAGATGATGATGACATAAATGATTTAAACAATTCCATTCCATGTTTTTGTTTTCAATTTACTTTTTTGTTTTCCATGAGACAATTGTCTGGTCGTTGCCCATGATGATGATGGGGAGAAACATTTAATGGAAAATCTATTATGCATCATAAAACAAGAATCGTTGTCCATAAAGAAAACACAAAACACAAGATCCATATATAACAAATTAACAATTTATTCATTACAGCAAATGAACGAGGAAATTGCAATGGCAGCAACAAGGATAACCAGAGTCTCATACAATAACAGAACGACAAAGACCATTCATTGGTAACAATTTAAATATCTCTGATGGTCAATACAAATTGCCAAAAGACAGACGGACACAGCAACAAAAAATATTTACCAAATTTTATTCGATGATTTTTTCAATCGCTAGAGAGAGAGAGAGAGAGAGAAAACACGAATTCTTTGTAGTTATCGTCGTCATCGTCGTCGTCCATAATTTGTAATCATGAGTTCATGGGAAATCAAAGGACAATATTGAGACGATATGTCGTTTGTATAAACTACACACACACATACATATATGTTGATACAAAAACATTCTCACACATACATACGTTTGCATTTGTGATGCTTTTGTTGGGATGCAATTTGCGGATACATTCAATACTGGTCGAGTTGGCTTGCCATAATTGTTATTAAAGCGATATTCGTTACAAAGTGTGATTGCAAAAATCCCTTATGAGATTGAATGAACTTGGAATTGTTTGCGATAACATGCAAAAGGAATTATTTGATAAATATGAGTTTGGGGTGAGATTGAAAAAAACTTAAGCTTCCATTAAGTTTATATATATTAACAATAGTTATTAGATTGTCTTCTCGCCCAAAAATGGAATTAAATCGTGAACATTTTCGTGTGATTATTTTTTACAACTTTCTACATGGAACTCAATAAAAGTGCATCGATGAACTTGATGACATTTTGGCTATGAAATTCCGTCAAGGACCAATAACGACAGTTTTTCATTTATACAAGGAAAAATGTCTATTAAGACAAAAAAAAACTTTTGTTTATAGTTTCATTGTTTATCAGAAATTTTATCACAATTATGAAAAAGTTCGTTGTATTAATAAATTTGCTTTGATGACTCAATTTTCATTACACATTTCATTATTACAATGAATCTTTATGAAACTTATCAGTGTACGAGCTACAAAATGTGATAGCATAATTACAACGGACATCTTTAGGTCTTCTTCAAATTTCACACTGGGAGTCTCCGTGGTGCAATGTTTACCATGTCCGCCTAGTATTCAAAAGGTCATGGGTTTAATCCCAAATGCAAAAACGATTTAGAGAATAGTTTCCTATATTTACACCTACCACAAAATTTAAAAACAAACAAAAAATCGAAATAGGCTATTTGGTCCTACAACTTACCATCTGTTCAATGAGGCTATATACGACAAATTGATTGCTTTTGATTGGTAGCGATTTACGATAAAAATTTATAATGCAATTTAATACAAAAACATATACAGATGTACATACACCCATAGAAAAAATCATGAACGGCGTGGTCATTTTGAAACGATCCGTTCATGAAAGTGAATCAACACACATGTGTTGTCAAACTGAGAACAGATGGGGACAATCTGACAACGTAAAAATGACACCATAAGTTTTCAAAACAACAACCAGCGTTCATGATCTGAAAACGTAATGGTTACGAATTTATAAACAAAATTAAAAAAAGATTTCCCCTACCGTGACTCGAACCTGTGTTGCCTGCACGATACACGTTAACAGTCGCATTAGCACATTGCACCAACGGCGGAGTTGACATAACAACGTCTAACGATTATTTTAAGACATTTCATGACCAAAGAAAAACGAATGCCGTTCATGAAATCGTGAACGCCCGTGGACGAAATCGTGAACATTCCGTTTTGATTTTTTGTGAACGTTTCCGTTTCATTTTGACAACGTCCGTTCACGATTGTGAAACGCAATTTTTTCTATTAGTGTATGTGTATTTAAACTTATATTGGCATTTATGCATTTGTGAACGTGAATGTAAGTAGCAATTGTGGTTACCAGACTTGACGGTCGATAACTTTTCCCATATCTTTTTATGTTGGCATTTGAGTATAATGGTTAAAAAATATAAAACTGCAATAATCAATTTGAAAAATTTATTAGAGTGGGTCTACTAATCAAATTTTCTATAGAAATAAAATGTTGACAAAATTTTCTATAGATATAAAATTTTCTACAGAAATTAAATTTTCAATAGAAATAAAATTTTGACCAAATTTTCAATAGGAATAAACTTTTGATAAAATTTTCTATAGAAATAAAATTTTGACAAAATTTTCTGTTAAAATAAAATTTTGACAAAATTTTCTATATTAATAAAATTTTTAGAAAATTTTCTATGGAAATAAAATTTTGAGAAAATTTTCTATGGAAATAAAATTTTGAGAAAATTTTTTATAGAAACAAGATTTTGAGGAAATTTTCTACAGAAGTAAAATTTTGACAAAATGTTCTATAAACATAAAATTTTGACAAAAATTTCTATAAAAATAAAATTTTGACAAAATTTTCTATAGAAATAAAATTTTGACAAAATTTTCTATAATAAATCAAATGTTTACAAAATTTTCTATAAAAATAAAATTTTTACAAAATTTTCTATAAAAATAAAATTTTCTTTAAGAATCAAATTTTGACAACATTTTCTATAGAAATAAAATTTTGACAAAATTTTCTTTAGATATAAAATTTTGACAAAATTTTCTATAGAAATAAGATCTTGACAAACTTTTCTATAAAAATAAAGCTTTGACAAAATTTTCTATAAAAATAAAGTTTTGGCAAAATTTTCTATAAAAATAAAATTTTGACAAAATTTTCTATAAAAAAGAAATTTGGACAAAATTTTCTATAAAAATAAAATTTTTACAAAATTTTCTATAGAAATAAAATTTTGACAAAATTTTCTATAGAAATAAGATTTTGACTATATTTTCTATACAAATAAAATTTTGACAAATTTTTCTATAGAAAGAAAAACATAAAATTTTGACAAAAATTTCTATAAAAATTAAATTTTGACGAAATTTTCTATAGAAATAAAATTTTGACAAAATTTTCTATAGAAATAAAATTTTAAACAAAACTTTCTATAGAAATAAAATGTTGGCAAAATTTTCTATCAAAATAAAAATGTGACAAAATTGGCTATAGAAACAAAATTTTGAGAAAAATTTCTATAGAAATAAAGTTTTGACAAAATTTTCTATAGAAATAAAATTTCGACAAAATTTTCTATAGAAATAAAATTTTGACAAAATTTTCTATAGAAATAAAATTTTAACAAAATTTTCTAAATAAATAAAATTTTGACAAAATTTTCTATAGAAATAAAATTTTGACAAAATTTTCCATAGAAATAAAATTTTGACAAAATTTTCTACAGAAATAAAATTTTGACAAAATTTTCTATAGAAATAAAATTTTGACAAAATTTTCTATAGAAATAAAATTTTGACAAAATTGTCTATAGAAATAAAATTTTGACAAGATTTTCTATAGAAATAAAATTTTGACAAAATTTTCTATAGAAATAAAATTTTGACAAAATTTTCTATAGAAATAAAATGTTGACAAAACTTCTATAGAAATAAAATTTTGACAAAATTTTCTATCAAAATAAAATTTTGACAAATTTTCTATAAAAATAAAATTTTGACAAAATTTTCTATATAAATAAAATTTTGACAAAATTTTCTATAGAAATAAAATTTTGACAAAGTTTTCTATAGAAATAAAATTTTGACAAAATTTTCTATAGAAATAAAATTTTGAAAAAATTTTCTATAGAAATAAAATTTTAACAAAATTTTCTAAAAAAATAAAATTTTGACAAAATTTTCTATAGAAATAAAATTTTGACAAAATTTTCTACAGAAATAAAATTTTTACAAAATTTTCTATAGAAATAAAATTTTGACAAAATTTTCTTTAGAAATAAAATTTTGACAATACTGACTATAGAAATAAAATTTTGACAAAATTTTCTATAGAAATAAAATTTTGACAAAATTTTCTATAGAAATAAGATTTTGACTAAATTTTCTATAAAAATAAAATTTTGACAAAATTTTCTATCAAAATTAAATTTTGACAAAAATTTGTATAAAAATAAAATTTTGACAAAATTTTCTATAGAAATAAAATTTTAAACAAAACTTTCTATAGAAATAAAATGTTGGCAAAATTTTCTGTAGAAATAAGATTTTGACAAAATTTTCTATAAAAATAAAATTTTGACAAAATTTTCATAAACATAAAATGTTGACAAAAATTTTTATAAAAATAAAATTTTGACCAAATTTTCTATAGAAATAAAATTTGGACAAAATTTTCTTTAGAAATAAAATTTTGACAAAATTTTCTATAGAAATAAGATCTTGACAAAATTGTCTATAAAAATAAAGCTTTGACAAAATTTTCTAAAAACATAAAGTTTTGACAAAATTTTCTATAAAAATAAAATTTTGACAAAATTTTCTATAAAAATAAAATTTTGACAAAATTTTCTATAAAAATAAAGCTTTGACAAAATTTTCTATAAAAATCAAATTTTGACAAAATTTTCTATAAAAATAAAATTTTGACAAAATTTTCTATGAAAATAAAATTTTGACAAAATTTTCTATAAAAATAAAATTTTGACAAATTTTTCTATGAAAATAAAATTTTGACAAAATTTTCTTTAAAAATAAAATTTTGACAAAAGATTCTATAGAAATTAAATTTTGACAAAATGAAAGTATGTCACCTTTTATTGCGAGGGACACTTTTTGTGACACCTTTTAGAAATTCCCAAGGATAGGTTTGGTCCTTCCTTCTGCCTAGCTAAATTAAGGATAGGTTTGGTCCGTCCTTCTGCCTTACTTACAAATTACTAGAGATTTTAAAAATTTAGCTCTAGCAAATATCGGAAATTGAACTCATTACCCTCTATTTACAGTGTAGGCCTTTTAACAATTACTTGGCAGTATCTCCCGATTTTCATCTCTCTCTCTCTCTCTCTCTCTCTCTCTCTCTGATTTCGACGATGTGGTTATAAACATATTCCAATTTCCGTGACTATGTTATTGAAATGTCCTAATTGAGGTTGAGTTATGGTTTTGTCCACCTTATTTGGTGTTGTTTCGTTTTGGGTAGTGTAAATGAAGTTTCGACAAATTTTGACAAAATTTTCTATAGAAATTTTTCTTTAAGAATAAAATTTTGACAACATTTTCTATAGAAATAAAATTTTGACAAAATTTTCTATAAATATAAAATTTTGACAAAAATTTCTATAAAAATAAAATTTTGACAAAATTTTTATAGAAATAAAATTTTGACAAAACTTTCTATAGAAATAAAATGTTGGCAAAATTTTCTGTAGAAATAAGATTTTGACAAAATTTTCTATAAAAATAAAATTTTGACAAAATTTGCTATAAAAACAAAATTTTGACAAAATTTTCTATAAAAACAAAATTTTGACAAAATTTTCTATAGAAATAAAATTTTGACAAAATTTTCTATAGAAATAAAATTTTGACAAAATTTTCTTTAGAAATAAAATTTTGACAAAATTTTCTATAGAAATAAGATCTTGACAAAATTGTCTATAAAAATAAAGCTTTGATAAAATTTTCTATAAAAATAAAGCTTTGACAAAATTTTCTATAAAAATAAAATTTTTACAAAATTTTCTATAAAAATAAAATTTTGACAAAATTTTCTATAAAAATAAAATTTTGACAAAATTTTCTATAAAAATAAAATTTTGACAAAATTTTCTATGAAAATAAAATTTTGACAAAATTTTCTTTGAAAATAAAATTTTGACAAAATTTTCTATAAAAATAAAATTTTGACAAAATTTTCTATAAAAATAAAATTTTGACAAAATTTTCTATAGAAATTAAATTTTGACAAAATGAAAGTATGCCACCTTTTATTGCGAGGGACACTTTTTGTGACACCTTTTAGAAATTCCCAAGGATAGGTTTGGTCCTTCCTTCTGCCTAGCCAAATTAAGGATAGGTTTGGTCCGTCCTTCTGCCTTACTTACAAATTACTAGAGATTTTAAAAATTTAGCTCTAGCAAATATCGGAAATTGAACTCATTACCCTCTATTTACAGGGTAGGCATTTTAACAATTACTTGGCAGTATCTCCCGATTTTCATCTCTCTCTCTCTCTGATTTCGACGATGTGGTTATAAACATATTCCAATCTCCGTGACTATGTTATTTAAATGTCCTAATTGAGGTCGAGTTATGGTTGTGTCCACCTTAATTGGTGTTGTTTCGTTTTGGGTAGTGTAAATGAAGTTTCGACACAATTTTCCAGCTGACGCCATGCTAGTGATAATAATTTTTCATGCCACATGACGTGTATGTGCGTGAGCTTTTGTTTTAAATGGCAACAAAAATAAAACTCACACGCATATTTTCCAGACTGGCATTCACAATTTAATATGACTGCATTTCAATGTATGAGTTTATTCACGCACATACACACGCACAAACTCATACAAACATGCCCAGCGGGAAAATTGCGAAGTACCGCAAAAATCATGCCTTCTTAACCCATGATTTTGGGATCCTTAACACCTTCCCATATGCCTTCTCCTATCATGCATGCTAAAATGCCTTGCACTTCCTTTCTAAAAAATGCCCGCAAACATTATTCTGTGCCTTCTTTTGGAATTGGAAAAAGAAGGACCTACATTGTTGTTATAAGAACGAAAATTGAGTTTTTTTTATATAATCATCAAACAAACATTTATATCAACATTTTTAACAGGACACGGTTTTAATCCGATTTGCATCAAAACTAGAATTTGCTGTTATTTCGCAAGATTATTTATATTTAGATTTAGTTCTTGATTTTAGTTCTAGAGCATGTAATGCGCTATTCTCATCCATTTGGCAGAAATTTGGAAATGAGTATCCCTTCCAGTGGATTTAAAATAGAATATATCTTTATACCCTCCACCATAGGAACAAAAAAAGCAGTAGAAAAGTGAAGTTTTGTATTCGAAACAGCGTTTCTGGCGATGTCTTAAAATTTGAGTATTTTTTTGGATTAAGTTGGACATATAGTTAGTTGTAGATCAATTTACCCACATATTTTCCATTGGTTTTACATTATACGTTTGTTTTGATCGTGATATTTCTATTTGTCTTCTATATTAGTTGTTGTTGTTATAATACAGTTTTGTAATGTTGTTGTGAGAGCATACACACAGAAAAATTTATTTGACTTCAAATCTTTTGACCTTTCCTTAAGGATTTCGTTATTGAATCTGAGATATTGTTTTTTTAATATAAAGTCACTTTTTTGGAAGCTAACTAGCTCTAGATCTAGGCTCTGTGAATTTAAAGCTAGGATACAGGTCTCATTTATTGAATTTTCGTTCACGTTTTGCGATATATCAACACAGGTATACAGCTATATATAAATAAATTTCGAATAAAAATCCAAATTGTAAAAGACATTTTAATGCAACAAATATTTTCATGTTTTCAAATAAATTTTTAACCAAAAATTATTAATTATTATTAAGTGAAATTAGCCTTACTTTAAGGTCCTATAACTTTGATAGAGGCGCGAACATTTCAAAGATTCGTGTACTAAATTTAAATAAAATAGATTTTAATTTAAGATTATGAACTTTTTTCAATTTTTTTTTGTATATGTGCAGTTTTATCTCTACATGGTTACTATAATTTGTTCTCCCTTGCTTTTGAAAAATAAAATTAAAAAAAATAGAAAGTATAGCACTTTTTTTATTACATATCAATATGGGGAGATATATATATAACTAAACATAAAAAAAGTGCTTGCCACTCAAAAAAAATGTTTGTTCAAAATTTCAAAAAATTGGCTGAGTAATATGGGATATAAACTCAAATCGGACGATTAGATATACGGGCGCTATTTATATACCTGACACGATCTCTTTGAAAATTGACAGAGATACTACTATTGACTAGAGCAAACGTTTTGTTCCCTTGAATTAATACCAGTTTGGGGGTCAAATACCCCACTGTGCGACGGGATACTTTGTACAAGTAGCTACCATTTATGTAGGTCGGATGGTATTGCAAATGAGCTATATCGGACCACATTTAGGTGTAGCCCACGATCCTCTTGGAGGAGACAATTTTATCACATCCGGTGGAAATTTGATACGTGGCCTGTAACAACGAGGCAAAAATTAGTTCAAAGCGATCCCCCGATTTTATTTCCTGCGCTTTCTGGAGGTGAAAAATTCATTCGATCCAGTTGAAATGTAATACGTGGTGTTAGTAACTGGCCTCTAACAACGATGCAAAAGTGGCCCATATCGGTCAAAAAATATATGTAGCCTCCATAAAAAGCAATTTCCATTATTTATTTATTATTTAATTTATTATAATTATAAATTATGTTACAATAAACTTATTTATACGGGCAGTAGCAACTAGAGGCTATCGGCCTAAGCAATTTCCATATTTGATTTCCTGCGCTTCTGCAGGGGCATATTTCATACGATCCAATCGAAATTGGAAATTTTATGTTAACCGATCAAGAACTGATTTTGTTTATATAGGTATTTCATCTACCTCCATGTAAATTAAGGCAATGTTAAGAGGTTTTAAGATACCTTGTCTTTAGTAGAACTTTCTTCGTAATACATGGTGGATAGTCCATAAGACTCGGCCTGCCTGACATTACGGTCGTATTTACTTATTTGTATAGTGCTGTTAAATAAATAAACATAATTCTTTCTAAATAATTAATAATAAAATTAATAATAACAAAAATCTATAACTTTGCCTATGGTAGAATCTGTTCGAACCCACCAATGATCCTATACTCATTCTTTGTTGGCTGCCAAGCTATTAATTTGCTTATTTCTAGTTACTCCTAACTTTGTCCTTCTATAAGACATTCTCTGTAACATATAAAAGATCCGATACCCATTATACGTTCACTTCCAACAGAAGGGAACGCGGAATGACCTCACGTGTAGCTTAAGTTTACCTTTTGGCGCCCACATCACATAAATGTGTCGTAGGCCAGTGGATGAGTGTAGGACTACCAATAACGAGGACCCCGGTTCAAATCCCGACGGAGCAGAAAAATAAAAATACACTTGAGGTAAATATTAAAATCACAAAAATAAGATAAACTGTATAGGAAAAGTAAGTCAAATTAAATTCTAACGTAAAAGGTATGAGGGCAAATGTTCAGTTCATAGACAACCTTGCCTTCAAAATATTTATTTTTACACGCCTTCTTTTATGCCTTCCTGTCCAGGCCTGTTTGAGGACCTTCTTTGGAAGGCATGATTTTTGTACTTAGTATGAAGGCCTGATAACATGGCATCGACGACACCACCTCTAGAAGGCATACGAATAGAAGCGAGAGGCAAGGCCTTGGTCTCCAATCCAATCCAATGTTATTTTGAAATGAACACGTAATCCAGCGCCCAGGCCTTATAGCTACCCGAACAGCACTTCCATCATCGATTCCACGTCGCTTCCATTTCCCGCTGGGTGGTTGAATAGTCTTGCATAAATTGTGACTTGTTGTTGTTGTAATTGTTTTCTTTTGTATGGATTTGTTTTGTTTTTGCCGTTTTCCTGCTGATGCTGCTTCGTTGCATTCATTCAGCCATTCATTCCTAGAAATTCCTTCAATGTTTATAGATAAGTGTGAGCGAATGTTTGTGTGTGCGTGTGTGTATGTGTTTGTTTGGATAAGCGAATGTTTATTTTGTGGTTGTGGTTTTACTTTTTAAAAAAGGCTTGATCTCTCCATCTATCTCACTTCCACTATCATGTAGAAAAGCTTTTTCTCCCCCCTGCTTCCTGTTTGCCTGACACCAATTTTCATCATGTCATTTGAGCCTTGCGTTGTTGTCATTTTGTTTGTTTTTATTTAAATCTGCGAACATCTGCATTAACAAAAAGTCATAAACTATGAATTTCATGGGAAACAAACGACACACGCAATATGTCTGCATAGGGGTGTATGCTAACCAATCCTCTCATTCTTTTCACAGAGTTATACACACACACACACATGCACGCATATAAACAAGTCAGCAAGAAAACAATCACGCACAGGATCGCAAGCATGGGTATTTTGGGTGTGTCTCTCGGCGTGAGTGTGTGTATGTGTGTGCGAATGCTCCCATCAAACAAACAATAACAATAAAATACAAACTTTCAAACAAGAGTTACAATATATTGTGATAACATGGAGTGTGAGAGGCATTGTTGATAGGGACCCTGAGTGAGATTGAGGAGACAATGAACACAAACACGAATGAGAGAGTGAATGAAAGAACGATGAATGTAGATTTCTGATGCATTCTATAGATAGGAATTGACATTGTCGCATAGTGTCATAAATAATTGCTCGCAATTTTCACACATGCACATGACATACTCAAACAACTGGGCCTTCAGTTCAGTTTGCCGCTGCTTGAGCTCTCTACCAATAAATAGGCATTTTTGTTGTAGTTGACGGGCTAGTCATGAATATAGTGTTTATGAAAATGTCAGAGATTTAATTCGTTACTTTATCATGCTGTGCTATTTTATCTCGATTGATTTTCTCATATTTTTAAATATTTTCAAGAGTGTAAGTTTTTTTTTTGTGTTGAACACTTTATTGCACGAAATATTTAAAAATATTGTAAATTGGTATAAGGGTATTGAAAAGAAATTTATTGCCTTAAATAACTAATAAAAGTTATCTTAAATAACTAATAAAAGTTAAAAGTCGTCTATGACATTTTCAGTAAAAAATCTCAAACATTACAAACGTGGTACAACAAAATATTATTGTCTAAGTGGTTGGTTCATTTCATGTGACATGTACTTCGATTTCTGGTAGAAGAAGCTAATACCCTCCTGACACAGAAAATTAACCGCCATTTACCCACAAATATTTTTTAAATCTAAAAAAAGTTTCTAAATATTTCATTACATTAACAACGCTCATTTTAGAATAAAGTTACATTTTTTTTGTAAAGAAAGACCATTTTTGATTTGAAGATATAATTTTCAAATTAATTGAGGTATTGAATCTTTGGATTAAAGATAAAACATTTCAAATATAGGGATAGAATAAAATATAGATAGACTATATATATATATATATATATATATATATATATATATATATATATATATATATATATATATATATATATATATATATATATATATATATATATATATATATATATATATATATATATATATATATATATATATATATATATATATATATATATATATATATATATATATATATATATATATATATATGTATATATATATATATATATATATATATATATATATATATATATATATATATATATATATATATATATATATATATATATATATATATATATATATATATATATATATATATATATATATATATATATATATATATATATATATATATATATATATTCTGGGTAGTGGTGAAATTCTGAGTCGATCTAAGCATGTCCGTCCGTCCGTTTGTCCGTCTGTTGAAATTACGCTAACTTCCGAACAAAAAACATTTTCGGCTTGAAACTTGGCACATGTAGTTGTTCTTGATGTAGGTCGGATGGTATTGCAAATGTGCCATATTGGACCACTTTTATGTATGACCCCCATATAAACCTCAAGATTTGGAGCTTCTTAGGGAAGCAAATTTCATCCGATTCAGTTGAAATTTGGTACGCGGTGTAAGTATATGATCTCTAACAATTATGCAAAACTTGTTCCATATCGGTTCATAATTATATATAGCCCCCATATAAACCGATCCCAAGATTTGAACTCCGGAGCCTCTTGGAGGAGCAAATTTCATCCGATGTGGTTGAAATTTGGCACGTGGTGTACGTGTGTATATAGTCTGTAATAACCGTGCAAAAATTAGTCCATATCGGTCCATAGTTATATATAGCCCCCATATAAACCGACCCCCAGATTTGACCACCGGAGCCTTTTGGAGGAGCAAATTTCATCCGATCTGGTTGAAATTTGGTATGTGGTGTTAGTATATGGTCTCTAACAATCATGTAAAAAGTGGTCCATAGCGGTTCATAATAATTATTGCCCCCATATAAACCGACCCCCAGATTTGGCTTGCGGAGCCTCTTAGAGAAGCAAATTTCATTCGATCCGGTTGAAATTTGGTACGTGGTGTAAGTATATGGTCTCTAATAATCATGCAAAAATTTGTCCATATCGGTCCATAATTATATACACTGATAGAAAAAGTTTCTTTATATTAACGAAATGTGTCATTAAAAGTGAGCCAATGAAACAAATTCGTTAATACAACGAAATTTTTCGTTAGTATAACGAAGTTTCTTTTAATTAATATAACGATTCGTACTATAAACGAATATTTTCATTGTATTAATGAAAAAGTTTCGTTATTTCAATGAAAAACTTTTGCTGGCTCAATTTTAATGGCATTTTCTTTGTCCATATAAACCGGTCCCCAGATTTGACCACCGGAGCCTTTTGGAGAAACAAAATTCATCCGATCCGGTTGAAATTTGGTACGTGATGTAGGTATATAGTCTCTAATAAACATGCAAAAATTGGTCCATATCGGTCTATAATTATATAGCCCCATGTAAACCGGTCCCCAGATTTGACCACCGGATCCTTTTGGAGAAACAAAATTCATCCGATCCGGTTGAAATTTGGTATGTGGTGGTAGTATAAGGTGTAACAATCATGCCAAATTTGGTCCACATCGCTCCATAATTATATAGCCCCCATATAAACCGATCCCAGATTTGACCACCGGAGCCTTTTGTAGAAACAAAATTCATCCGATCCTGTTGAAATTTGGTATGTGGTGTTAGTATATGGTGTTTAACAACCATGCCAAAATTGGTCCATATCGGTCCATAATCATATATAGCCCCCATATTAAATGATCCCAACATTTAGTTTTGAAGCCTCTTGGAGGTGCAAATTTCATCCGATTCACTTGAAATTTGGTACATTGTTCAACCAAACCGGTTGAAATTCCGTACCGTCTAAAATTGGTAAATATCGGTCCATAATTATATATGACCTCCATATAAGTCGACACCTAGATTTGACTTCCGATCTAATTGAAATTTAATACACGATGTTAGTAAATGCCCTCTAATCATTAAAAAAAATAGTCCATACTTGTATATAGTCCCCATATAAACCGATCTCCAGATTTCCGAAGACTCTTGGAAGAGAAACTTTCATCCAATCGGGTAGAATTTGGTACGTGATGTTAGTATATGGTCACTAACAACCATGCAGGAATTGTTCCATATCGATCTATAATTATATAGGCCATATAAACCGGTCCCCTGATTTGACCACCGGAGCCTTTTGGAGAAACAAAATTCATCCGATCCGGTTGAAATTTGGTACGTGATGTAGGTATATAGTCTCTAATAGACAGGCAAAAATTGGTCCATATCAGTCCATAATTATATAGCCCCCATATAAACCGACCCCCTGCCGGAGGAACAAAATTTATATGATTCGGTTGAAATTTGGCCAACTAATTACCATGCAAAAATTTGTTCAAATCGGGCACAAATTCTTCATTTGTCTGCAAGCAGGTCAAATCGAAGATGTGATATATATTTGTCTCAGTTTCGATATAGCCCCCAGTTTTGGGACCGTGAGTATCTATAAACCGCATTTTTTTAAGCGATTTACCTGAAACTGAAGATATAGGGGTAATTTATGTTCAGAAATAGCCGTGCAGAATATGGTGGATATCAGTTCATGTTTTGGTATAGCCCCTATATATCAAATTAGAAATCCCAACTTTTATCCGATTTTCATGAAGTATTTTAGATTCACAAATTCAGAAATGGAAATTCGATAAATGAGTCTTAGTCATCTTACTTCACAACATTGATACTATCTATATAGAGCTCTACATTGCTCAGCTGAACCGTGTAAACGAAGCTGAAAATCCCTTCAGATAAAGAATGACCCATTTTCAGAAAAAAACGAAGATATGCAATATAAACAGAAATACCATTTTATTTCTATATTAAAGCAATATAGAACTCACATTTCATTAATAGCCCTTTGTTTGTAACAATGATATCTGTTTGCCAATCGAACATTTATTAATGTTCTGCATCACAACAAAAAAACACACACACACAAAATTAAATTTCCTATGGAAAGTATTAAGAAATAGATAAAAAAAGAATATTGGAATTAGCTAAAGCACATACCAAACCATAGACAAAAATTATAATAAAATTCGTTTTTTCTCTCCCCACTCCCCCCATTCTGAAAGCCATAAGAGTATAGAGCCAAATCGAGCCAAAGAATGAAACATATAACTGTCACTGGCACAGTATGCTTGGAAAATCTAATTACATTTCTTGGCATCAGATGTGGCTAATGTTTGCCAACCAACATTAGCAACAGCAGTAGCCTCATCGGCAATAGTATCAGCAGAAGATATTTCACAGCAGAAACATTCGTTATCATCAGTAGCAACAGTCCTTATTGCCATTTGAAAAGGCATCAGAAGAAGCTCTAGAGCCAAGTAGCAACAAGAATGACCTCTTCTTGCCTTTTGCTTGGCGAAAAGGATCTAGAATTTTGCCATACTCGTAGGGATTTTTTTCGATGTTTTATTTTTTTTTTTTAGTTTTCTCTAAGACAAATGAAGCAACTTAACAAATGTTGGAAAATTAACAACTAAAACAAAGTAGTATTTTTATAGAATTCCATGACATTTTTTGTCGATGCTAAATATTTGTTGTTCCCTTTTTACCCTATTTTACTAGGTGGGAGGGAGGAGTGGTAATATTTTAGAGAGCCCTGTCAATGATTTGTATATAAGAAATTCTACTAAAGAAATAGTTAATAAAGAAATGTGTTTAAATTTCATGTGTTCTTATGAGGTTTATATGAAATTAAATGGATCTTCAACGATATTTTTGAATTCTAAGCAGAACATGCCTTTGTCATAACATAAATTCATGTGGGGGAAAGAACATAATATTTATTCGAAAGATCTCCTTTTCCTCTACAAATCTACTTCATTTATGTGTTTTTCTATAATTTAATTGTCCGTTAGGTTCAATTAGATCAGGTTCAGAAATGGAATATCCAAGAGGAAAACAAGTATATACGGCTGTAAGTTCGGGCAGGCCGCAGCTTATGTACCCTCCACCATGGATTGCATAGAAGCTTCTACTGAAGACTGTCATCCACAATCGAATTACTTGGCAAAATTTTTCTATAGAAATAACATTTTGACAAAAGTTTCTATAGAAATAAAATTTTGACAAAAATTTTCTATAGAAGTAAAATTTGGACCAAATTTTCTATGGAAATAAAATTTCGACAAAATTTTCTATAGAAATAAAATTCTGACAAAATTTTCTATAGAAATAAAATTTTGACAAAATTTTCTATAGAAATAAAATTTTGACAAAATTTTTAATAGAAATAAAATTTTTACAAAATGTTCAATAGAATTAAAATGTTGACAACATTTTCTGTAGAAATAAAATTTTGACAAAATTTTCTATAAAAATAAAATTTTGACAAAATTTTCAATAGAATTGAAATGTTTACAACATTTTCTATAGAAATAAAATTTTGCCAAAATTTTCTATAGAAATAAAATTTTGGTAAATTATTTTTGGCTCGAGTGGCAACCATGATTATGAACCGATATGGACCAATTTTTGTGTGATTGGGGATCGGCTATATAAAGGGTGGTTAAATTTTCAGGGGCCGATGTTGATTTTGAATAAAACCAAACTATTTAGGAAATTATTGTAATTTTATTTTATTATGATATATTGGTATTACTCAATTATGTATGGAACAAAATATCGGCCGCGACCTCGGTGGCACACCTTCATCCGATGGTCCAAATTTTCGATGACGCTGAGGCATAATGGAGGTTCATGTGCCGAATTATCTCATCCTTTAGCTCTTGAATTGTTGCTGGCTTATCGACGTACACCTTTTCTTTCAAATAACCGCAAAGAAAAAAGTCCAACGGTGTCAAATCACATGATATTGGCGGCCAATTGACATCACCATTACGTGAGATAACACGGCCATTGAATTTGTTGCGCAAAAGAGCCATTGTTTCGTTAGCTGTGTGGCAGGTGGCACCGTCCAGCTGAAACTACATATCGTCCACATCCATATCTTCCAACTCGGGCCATAAAAAGTTCGTTATCATCTCACGATAGCGAACACCATTCACAGTAACTGCCTGACCGGCCTCATTTTGGAAAAAATACGGCCCGATGATGCCGCCAGCCCATAAACCGCACCAAACAGTCACTCTTTGTGGGTGCATTGGTTTTTCGACAATCACTCTTGGATTCTCATTCGCCCAAATGCGACAATTCTGTTTATTGACGAATCCACTGAGGTGAAAATGTGCCTCATCACTGAAGATGATTTTCTTCGAAAATTGATCATCAACTGTTGCCATTTCTTGGAACCATTTAACACGTTGTTGGATTGTGTATCTCTCCATGGTTCAAATTGAGTAAGTCTGAAATAGAGAAATGTCAAATAAAATTCGGAAAACAACTTGGCGTTTAGGTGTGGTTCACATTCAACATCGGCCCTTACAATTTAACCACCCTTTATAACTATAGACCGATGTGGACCAATTTTGGCATGGTTATTAGCAGCCATATACTAACACCACGTTCCAAATTTCAACCGGATCGGATGAATTTTGCTCCTCCAAGAGGCTGCGGAGATAAAATCTGGGGAACGGTTTACAGTCGACTCCGCTTTACTGAAACGTTAAAAATGCAGCCATTTAATTTCAGTTATCCGAAGTTTTTGCTAAAGCGGACTACGGATAACTGAAAAAAACTTCCAGTAATGCGAACTTCGGATAACGGAAAAAGTTTCAGTAAAGCGGACTCCGTATAACTGGAAAAAAATCCACTCAATTTCAGTTAACCGAACTTATGACCAATGCTATGTACATAAAATAATAAAAACAAGGTGTTTGATTCCGTGTGTGTGCCATCTACAATTTTACCTTTCAGTTGATTTTATTTACAGAGTGATTTAAACTGTTTTGAAAGTGTCATCTTCACTTGAAATAAAGCGTTCTCAATACGAAGAAGAAAATGTACTCTCTCTCAATAGCGAGAATGTGGCATTTTCAGTAAAGCGAAGTCATACTAATGTGACGAAACTCATTTGAACACAAAAAACTTTTCAGTAATCCGATTTTTTCAGTTAAGCGGAGTTTCACTAAAGCGGAGTAATTTAAATGAAATGGACAGAAAAAACAACTGGGGAATGCGATCGATTTCAGTTATCCGAGGTTTTTCAGTAAAGCGCATTGCGCTAAAGCGGAGTCGACTGTATATGGGGTTTACATATATAATTATGGACCGATATGGACCAATTTTTGAATGGTTGTTAGAGAGCATATACTAACACTACGTTCCAAATTTCAGCCAGATCGGATGAAATATGCTACTCTTAGAGGCTCCGCAAGCCAAATCTTGGGGTCCCTTTATATGGGGGCTATACGTAAAAATGGACCGATATGGCCCATTTGCAATACCATCCGACATACATCAATAACAACTACTTGTGCCAAGTTCGAAGTCGATAGCTTGTTTCGTTCGGAAGTTAGCGTGATTTCAACAGACCGACATGCTTAGATCGACTCAGAATTTCACCACGACGCAAAATATATATAATTTATGGGGTCTTAGAGCAATATTTCGATGTGTTACAAACGGAATGACAAAGTTAATATACCCCCCATCCCACGGTGGAGGGTATAATAAATAAGCATTTTTGACATCTGGCTTTCTTTGCTTTTCATCGAGATCTAAAACAATCCGAAATCGATAGTAGCATACAGATGAGGATAGAGTATCATAGGCGAGGATAAAGTATCGTAGGCGTGTCTACTGCACAAAAATGGTTCGTGAAGTTTAAAAATAACGACTTCAACTTTGAAGGCACACTTCAAAGCGACCTGCAGAATTCGATGAAACTCAGGTACGATTAATGCAAGATGGTTTGCTAATAACTCGTGAAATAGCCAAAAATAAACAAGTATATACGGCCGTAAGTTCGGCCAGGCCGAATCTTATGTACCCTCCACCATGGATTGCGTAGGAACTTCTACTAAAGGCTGTCATCCACAATCGAATTACTTGGGTTGCGATAACACTTGCCGATGGCAAGGTATCGTAAAACTTTTTAACACTGTCTTCTAAATTGTAAGTTAGTCCATAAGGGGTATATATTAAACAAAAAAAGGCCGATTAAATACGTATATAATTCAGTTTGACAAAATTTTCTATAGAAATAAAATTTTGACAAAATTTTCTATAGAAATAAAAACTTGACAAAATTTTCTATAGAAATAAAATGTTGACAAAATTTTCTATGGAAGTAAAATGTTGACAAAATTTTCTATAGCAATAAAATTTTGACAAAATTTTCTATAGAAATAAAATGTTGACAAAATTTTCTATAGAAATAAAATGTTGACAAAATGTTCTATAGAAATAAAATGTTGACAAAATTGTCTATAAAAATAAAATGTTGAAAAAATTTTCTACAGAAATAAATTTTTTACAAAATTTTCTATAGAAATAAAATTTTGACAAAATTTTCTATGGAAATAAAATGTTGACAAACATTGCTATAGAAATAAACTTTTTACAAAACTTTCTATAGAAATGAAATTTTGACAAAACTTTCTATAGTAATAAAATTTGACAATTTTTACATGGCTGTTAGAGGCCATATACTATTGAAATGTACCAAATTTCAACCGCATCGGATGACTTTTGCTCCTCCAAGAGGCTCCGGAGGTCAAATCTGGGGATCGGTTTATATGGGAGCTATATATAATTATGGACCGATATGGACCAATTTTTGCATGGTTGTTAGAGACCATATACTAACACCACGTACTAAATTTCAATTGGATCGGATGAATTTTGCTCATCCAAGAGGCTCCAGAGTTCAAATCTGGGGATCGGTTTATGTGGGAGCTATATATAATTATGGACCGATATGGACCAATTTTTGCATGCTTGTTAGAGACCGTATACTAACATCAGGTACCCAATTTCAAACGGATCGGATGAATTTTGCCCCTCCAAGAGGCTCCGGAGGTCAAATCTGGGGATCGGTTTATATGCGAGCTATATATAATTATGGACCGATATGGACCAGTTTTTGCATGGTTGTTAGAGACCATATACTAACACCACGTACCAAATTTCAATCGGGTAGGATGAAGTTTGCTCCTCCAAGAGGCTCCGGAGGTCAAATCTGGGGATCGGTTTATATGGGAGCTATATATATTTATGGACCGATATGGACCAATTTTTGCATGGTTGTTAGAGACCGTATACTAACATCAGGTACCAAATTTCAACCGGATCGGATGAATTTTGCCCCTCCAAGAGGCTCCGGAGGTCAAATCTGGGGATCGGTTTATATGGGGGCTATATATAATTATGGACCGATATGGACCAATTTTTGCATGGTTGTTAGAGACCGTATCCTTAGACCACGTACCAAATTTCAACCGGATCGGATGAATTTTGCTGCTCCGGAAGGCTCCGCAAGCCAAATTTGGGGATCGGTTTATATGGGGGCTATACGTAAACGTGGACCGATATGGCCCATTTTCAATACCATCCGACCTACATCAATAACAACTACTTGTGCCAAGTTTCAAGTCGATAGCTAGTTTCGTTCGGAAGTTAGCGTGATTTCCACAGACGGACGGACAGCCGGACAGACGGACAGACGGACGGACGGACGGACATGCTTAGATCGACTCAGAATTTCACCACGACCCAGAATATATATACTTTATGGGGTCTTAGAGCAATATTTCGATGTGTTACAAACGGAATGACAAAGTTAATATACCCCCATCCTATGGTGGAGGGTATAAAAAAATACCATTTGGTTAAGTTAGGTATAGTTCCAGTCCGACATGTCAGCCCATTATATCAGATGACCTAAATAGATCATAATCAAAAATTAGGCTAGGTTAGGTTAGGTGGCAGCCCGATGTACAAGGCTCACTTAGACTATTCAGTCCATTGTGATACCACATTGGTGGTATCAGTTATGCTCAATGACAAGGGATCTCCTTTTTATAGCCGAGTCCGAACTGCGTTCCACATTGCAGTGAAACCACTTTTTAAAACCCTCAGAAATGTCACCAGCATTACTGAGGTGGGATAATCCACCGCTGAAAAACTTTTTGGTGTTCGGTCGAAGTAGGCATCGAACCCACGGCCTTGTGTATGCAAGGCGGGCATGCTAACCATTGCACCACGGTGGCAGGGAAGGTATGGTGCTCTGTGAAAGGTTCGATCGAAACGCCAATGTTAACCAGGATATCTACATTGCCCAGCTGAACCGTGTAATTGAGGCTATTTTTCTGAAAGACCCGATAGAAAGGGCCAAGTCATCTTTCTTTACGAACGAAAACGAAAACAGTTCTCCATGACTTCGCATAGGATATTCTTTAACATCTCCGTACTCTTTGGATTTGTCGAACAAAGAATTTGGGGTTTCTTTCGAGAGACTTCGAAACCGAGTGTCAACGACTTCTCGGTTTCACTTCGACTTCTCGGTTTCACTTCGGTGGGAATGGTAGGGCATGGTGCTCTAGGAAATGCTCTATCATGTCCAGCTGAACCGTGCACATGAGGCTATACCGCTGAAAAGGCCAAGAGACAAGGCCAAGTTATCTTTTTCCACGACAACGCAAGGTCGAATATTGGACAAGTAGTCAAAACATCAGTCCAAGAGCTCGAATGGGGGGTTCTCAAGCATCCACCGTTCGTAGAATGAAGCAGACACATTTTTGTCGATGGTGGATGACATTAAATTTTTGCTACCAACTGCGACGCCTCGATGGCTCAACCGACGTAAATATATAGGCAGGGTTAGGTATGGTGTCAACTCGATACTTTAGGCTTATTTGGACTATACAGTCCATTGTGATACAACAATGGACTGAACTACTCTCTTACATATTATTAACTTCTATGATAAGCGACCTCTTTCTTATAGCTGAAAGCCAACTCCATCTCAAGGACGGGCAAACCATCCACATAAACATTGATACACTCAGAAATGTTAACACCATTACCTAGAGGGGATAAACCAAACCTGAAAAAATAATTTTGGTGTTCGGTCGAAACTGGGATTGAATCCACCACCTTTTGTACACAAAGCTAGATATACTAACCATTGCACCATCACATTGGCTCCTTGAAATACATGTTTCAGTCGATTATTTTTTGGTGAAAACCTAATAAAATAAGTCAGATATAAATTTCATATATATTCTGGTTTGGAAGTTTTATAACGATCAAAAATACAAGGGGCTAATACAGAACAGAATGAAAATTTGTTAATAAACCCTACTTCCCATGGAATAGGAGATGTAAAGCATAATAATGACTTTTTTTTAAAGTTCTATTAATTTATTTTATAACAATTAAGAACTTTGGTTTTTTTATTTTTATGTTTCAATTTTAAATAAAAACTGCTTTCAACTTATGTTGATTAGTTAAATAGTTCCCAAAAACTTTAATTTTCTTTGCCAAGGCTAAAGGCCAAAGAAGAATGGACACCAAAAACATTTTCGCCTTATTCAGTACAAAGGAGTTTAGCTGCTTAATATTTCTCCATTGAAAACATTAGGACTTTGGGGAGTTTTTGCATTTTCACAAACGAGTATACTAAAATGGCTGAGCAAACGAGTATCACAAAATATCAGCAGCATATGGAGAAAATTACTTTTGTGGTTTTGTTCGTTTGTTCTAAATGGGTGTTTTCAGTCGGTTTTTTTTCTGTTTGGCTCACTTGAACTTTGAACAAATATTATTGAAAATAAATGATTTCGCATAAAAAGTAATAAAATTGTATTAGAAACAGTTTGTGCTATTTACAAACATATATGCATGTGTATCTAAGACTATTACTCTCTCACACTTCTCACTCACTCGTTTCATTGATGATAAATGAAAATCTATGTGAAAAGTTTTCCCAACCACCATGGACAGCGAAAAACACATTTTAGGATTTTATTAAAAAAAATTTAAGACTGAGTAAATCTAGCAATTTATGGCATTCAACTCAAGCCAACTGGCATATAGTATAGCATTAATGTTGGAAAGTTGTAGGAAAATAAATCGAATTAGTTTATGAACATTTTATGTGTGAGAGTACAAAAAAATCAACTAAATAAAAAAAACGAAATGAAAGGTAAGCTTCAAGTGTAGGCCTGAAAAACTAAATTGAAGTTTTTAAATTTATAAATGAAGTATAAATTAAACCGTTTGTGATACACTAATCCACATTAAATGGAGGTAGCCTCCATATTAGTATGGGGGAACGAGAGAAAGGGAGAGAAAGGGAGAGAGTGAAATTTCACTCTTAAGTGATTGAGCTTATGCTTCGCACAAAACTCATTGGGATACTATGATCGCTTAGTCGTAATTAGTATGGGGAAACAAGAGAGAGATAGATAGAGAGAGAGAAAGTGAGAGAGTGAAATGTATCTCTTAAGTGATAGAGCTGATGGTTACCATAGCACAGGATGGTAACCCATTGGGATACTATGATCGTTTAGTCGTAAAGAGGTAGAATATGTCAAAGGTTTACTGGGTGGTTGGTATGTAATACAACAAAGGAAAAGCGATAATGTTCATAATAAAATAAAATTTTTGAATCAGTTTAGATTTGAGATAATCGAAACTTTGGTATTTTTTAGTGTCAACCTTAATCTCCGAGAGGCCTCAAGCATAAATGTGAGATCCGTAGATTTTGATGGTCATTGTGTGGTAGAAATGAAGCGAGGAAACTATTCTTGGTTGACGAAGGCTGAGTGCGATGGTGTTGAGTTCTATTAGAAGTAATCCCGATTATTTTGGTTGTTCACAACCTGATCAATTTGCGATCACTTCTCATCGGCGAAAACCAAATGCATCAGTGAGCTCTTGCATTTTTATACCCTCCACCATAGGATGGGGGTATATTAACTTTGTCATTCCGTTTGTAACACATCGAAATATTGCTCTAAGGCCCCATAATTTATATATATTCTGGGTCGTGGTGAAATTCTGAGTAGATCTAGCTAAGTCCTTCCTTCCGCCTGTCTGTTGAAATCGCGCTAACTTCCGAACAAAGTAAGCTATCGAAATTTGGCACAACACCATCCGACCAACATCAATAGGTCGGATGGTATTGCAAATGGGCCATATCAGATCACCTTTACGTATAGCCCCCACACAGAAAAAAATATTGGCTAACTTACAATTTAGATGTTAAGAAGTTTTAAGAAATCTTGCCATCGGTGAGTATTACCACAACCCAAGTAATTCGAAAGTGGATGACAGTCTTTAGTAAAAGTTTCCACGCAGTCCATTGTGGATGGTACATAAGATTCGGCATGACCGAACTTACGGCCGTATATACTTTTTCTCTACTACACTGAAAAAACAGTGAACCCACCAGGAAGAAAACTTTTGATTAATTTTAGAAAATTTTGAATAGTTTTAGAAATTTTTAACTAAACAGTATTACAAGCGCTGGCATCACGCTGATATCACAAAAATAAGTAAATATTTTTCGACAAATTCAAGAAAATTTATTAGACATAAATAATTTTTTTCACTTTTTAAAGAAAATTTTGTAGTTTGAAGGAAAAAATTGGAGTTCAAAATTGCAAGAATGTCTTTAGTGACATACGAAGTTCATGACGGACGCTGTTGTAGTAAAATTTACAAATTTAAAGAAATAATGAACTATTTTGTGAGAAGTACGAATTTAGTAAAACTTTTTACTTCATTTGTGTATAATTTTTCCCGTCTTTTAGTTCATTTAACTAACGTACGCAAAAAATTATTAGAGTAAATGAAACTTTCTCCAAATATAATAATTTCATGAAATAAAATATAGTTAAATTGGCTTTAGTGAAATAGAGAGTTCACTTTTTTTGAGTGTAGTTTTTTGGACGATATGAGTCGCAATATTTAAGTGTCCTGCACTAATTCTGGTATAAAGATAAATGCTACTGAATTTGGAAAATTTTGAGAATTATTCGATTTTTATTTATTAAACCAATAAATCCTCGAGAAAGGTTCGATTGGTACTTAGCCAAGCTAGAGAAATAATTTATCAGTGATACTTTTATTTGATTCTATGGATGCAGTCGATTTTGTTTTTGGTCTCCCCACATATCAATCTCTAACATTAATCCGTCTTTGATTAGATTGTCAATTGAAATGTGAAAATCTCAATTGAGAAAATCCTTCTTATTATATATTATATAATATTTTCTAAAATTTTATAATAAATTCTTATTCTAGTAATCCAACAACCAGCTTCAATAATCATAATAATAGAATCCATTATTGTGTGTGTTTCAGTTTTCTTGCCCCATGACCATCAAAACAAAACAAACAAAAAATAAAAAACGACAGGGATTTGTCGAACAAATTTCAACTTCCTTGAAATCTGAACTAATTTTTATTTTTATGATGTTATTACCCAAAATCAAGGTATTTGTTTCTCTTTTGTGGGCATAAGCATATTTATGAAAAAGATATTTTTTAATGGTCTGATTTGTTTTTTTTTTTTCTTTCTCTGTGTCCCATTATATTTTACTATTATTAACAAAAACGAGAGAAAAAAAAAACAAAACAAAAAACAGATTGTTGGTAATTTTCTGCGAAAATTGAAAATTGTTTGTGTTAGTTATGTTTTTGCATTTGGACACAATTGCCATGTAAACCAGCATTTAATGAATACTTGAAACGATAGGAGGTAGGTTAAGGAATTCCCAGAATCGTTTGTAATATCTTCAAATATGCCATTGGCTTGCCTTTTCATGGCTGAGACGAGTTTCCTTTCCTCAATACATTAACGAACATTGGCTTCGGCTTCGGCAAAAAACCCGTTTCGATCGTGGTCAAATATGTATCTAATTATTATCACATATAATTTATTTAAACAATAAAATGTCTCCAATTTCACCACCCTTCAATACCATCCCTCGCTTTGTGAAACACTCTAAACTCTTGAATTCCAATGTTTGTTGAATACTTATTCAAGTAAAGACCTGCTTGACATTATTGTGAACATTATAGACTCTATTCAAATTAGAGAGAAAGAGAGTATAACGGTGTGAGAGTGTGTGAGAGTGTGTGTTTTGTTTGTAGATGGTCCATTCCATGTATGTGTAAATGTATAAACTTGCCTTTGCATAGTAATAAAAGTGAGAATTGCTATGAGAAGCAAAAACAAATAACAGAACTTGGCTAGAAGAGACACTTACATACACAAATACAAGCATACACATAAACAAACAAACACAGAGAAATAGTCGTTTATTCAAATATTACAACGCCATTTCCACTTGTAATTGTTTGAACAAATGAAGATATAAACTTGATGCGTTTCCGCATTTCTTCGTACTTCAATCAGTGCGATACGCACAAACACACTCACAGACTTGTATACTGTATATGCTGGCTGACTGGCTGGCCAAGACGACAGTTGTAAGCATAAAAGTCCATTAAAATTTATTTTTATTATTCTTACGAGAAACATGAAAAAAATCGTACTGAAAACATAATGGAGAATTTTAGAAAGACAACTGAATTCTATATAAGCTTTTTGGGGTGCAAAGTGTAGATGCATTTTGTGTTGCTGGTCCTGTTCTTTTTAGTAATTTGAGACATCAAAATTTACAGAAATATGTTTCTGTTTTTTTTTTTTTCAAGGAAGAAGTTAGAAGCAAATTACGTTTTGCATTTATAAGAAGGTGTTCTTTTACAGTTTCTCTTTTTTTAATTTTGAGTAAAGAAAACTATGAATATTCAATAACTAAATACAATAATAATTATATGAATAAAAATAAATATTTATAGCAACATTTTATTACATGCCAATATCACTCAAATTCAAAGTTACGAAAAAGTATATTGGTTCCAAATAGGATAAAGTATTGATATATTGCTGGTAAACTGCACAATACATGCTATAGCTCCATCTATAGAGATTTTTCTTTTCCAAAATCATTTTTCATAGGTTTCCTTATTTGGTTTCCACCTATCTTGTTTTATATATAAAAAGTAATTTTATTACGCGAGATTCTTATATCTTAATAGAGATAATATAATGAGCAAAACTGATCATTATATTATTATGGAGAATCTAGTTAATAGGAGATAGAGAGAGTAACGGCAACATTGCTCACTATATTATCACAGAGAATTTAGTTAATAAGGTATGGAGAGATAGAGAGAAACGACAAGACTGCTCATTATATTAAATATCAAGGTCTTTTGGATGAAATTGAGTTCGAAAGCGTCATCTCTATATTATATCCAATCAAACAATTTGGAAGTTGTTCCACAAACAGCATTTCGGGATCATCCATCAAGTTTTTTTCCACTTCGGTTGCACCCAGAGAAGGAATATGATCACCTCAAACATGTTTCAAGAGCAAAATGTTATTTTTGTATGGTGACCATGTAACATGTTTGTCACTAAAATGTTATTTTCTCGTCAAATATAACCTGCTTGCCGAAATCAGATACATGATTTCCGAGGAAATAACATGGTTGGGAGAACCATGTTACATGGTCACCACCCAAAAATAACATTTTGCTCTTAAAACATGTTTGAGGTGATCATATTCCTTCTCTGGGTGTGAAATTCTTTTGGGCCATTCTTAGAAAATTCGCTATTTGGTCGTTTGAAATCAAAATTTAATTTTTAAATCACTCTTAGAAAATACGCTATTTGGTCGTTTAAAATCAAAATTAAAATTTTAGACAGTAAATTGTTGCAAATAAGAATAGAAAATCAATTATAAATTAAACAAGTATATACGGTCAGGCCGAATCTTATGTACCCTCCACCATGGATTGCATAGAAACTTGTACTACAGACTGTCATCCACAATCGAATTACTTGTGTTGCGGTAACACTTGCCAATGGCAAGGTATCCTAAAACTTCTTAACACCATCTTCTCAATTGTAAGTTAGTCCATACGGGATATATATTAAACAAAAAATGCCGATTCAATACGTATATAATTGAGTTTGACAAAATTTTCTCTAGTAATACAATTTTGACAAAATTTTCTATAGTAATAAAATTTTGACAAAATTTTGTATAGCAATAAAATTTTGACAAAATTTTCTATAGTAGTAAAATTTTGACAAAATTTTGTATAGCAATAAAATTTTGACAACATTTTCTATAGAAATATAATTTTGACAAAATTTTCTATAGTAATAAAATCTTGACAAAATTTTGTATGGTAATAAAATTTTGAAACATTTTTGTTTAGAAATAAAATTTTGACAAAATTTTCTATAGAAATAAAATTTTGGTAGATTATTTTTGGCGATCGGCTATATATATAACTATAGACCGATATGGACCAATTTTGGCATGGTTGTTAGCGGCCATATACTAGCGCAATGTACCAAATTTCACCACGTACCAAATTTCAACCGAATCGCATGAATTTTTCTCATCCATGAGGCTCCAGAGGTCAAATCTGGGGATCGGGTTAAATGGGGGTTATGTATATAGTAAAAAAAAATTGGAAGTTCTGCTAAAGGCACAACTTTAGAAGCACTTCCAAAAATGTTCTATCAAAGATGTTCTTTATTTTAACTGCAGAGGAAGTTCATTTGAGTCAATTTTTTATAACTCGCTTTTTTCATATTTTTGATGAATTTTGCTGTTCCAAGGGGCTTCGGATGCCAAATCTGGGGATCGGTTTATATGGGTGCTACGTATAATTATAGGCCGGTATGGACGAATTCCTGCATGGTTGTTAGAGACCATATACAAACACTATGTACCAAATTTCAGCCGGATCGAATGAAATTTGCTTCTCTCAGAGGCTCCGCAAGCCAAGTCTGGTGATCGATTTATATGGGGGCTATATATAATTATGAACCGATATTAACCAATTTTTGTATGGTTGTTAGAGACTATATACTTATACCATGTACCAAATTTCAACCGGATCGGATGAATTTTTCTCCTTCAAGAGGTTCCGCAAGCCAAATCTGAGCATCGGTTTATATGTGCCAAGTTTAAAGTTGATAGCTTGTTTCGTTCGGAAGTTAGCGTGATTTCAACAGATGGACGGATGGACATGTTTAGATTGACTCACCACGACCCAGAATATATATACTTTATGGGGTCTTAGAGCAATATTTCGATGTGTTACAAACGGAATGACAAAGTTAATATACCCCCCCTCCTATGGTGGAGGGTATACAAATAAAACAATGAAAATAAAATTAAAAATTTTCCCCCGGCGGGAAAAAGTTTTTCAAACTGTCAAAATTAGATAATAAGAAAATAAAAGTAAAATAAAAAATATTGATAAAAAGAAAAAGTGCAATTGATGAAAAAAAATAATTTTTTATTTATTTTTTTTTTTTTAATTTCTTCATTCAGATGAACTTCCAAGGCTTCCCAGACTTCTAAAGCAATGCAAAAGATCCAAAAACGGAGTACTTCCGTCCTATGACAAGTCCATGTAAAATTCATTGTCTATGTTCCAAGTTTGCACTACTTCCGGATCTTAAATTTGGGATCCAAACTATTTTTTGGAAGCTCTTATTTTGCTGAGATTATCTTAAAGAGCAAAAAAGCTTTTAAAACCAGCAATCGTTGGCTGTTATCTTCTTTAGTTGGTCTTTACCTCTCCTGAAAATAAAAACACTATTATTATTAATGTATATATACTTTTAGTGTATAAATGCTTTTAATAATTACAGTACAATGATAGTAGTAATTGTGGCGTTTTGATATTCATAAAATATTCTTTAGATCTGATGTCATATTGTACAACGAATTAATTGATATACTATAGTTCACTTATTTATCCAATGGGAAAATCTAAATACTACAACAACTGAGCATTCCATTGTGTTATTCTGTTTATGGACAAATATACTCTGTGGCTATGGTTGATATATTTGATTTTATTTTCCATTTAACCCTCTAATGCCCCAATTTTTTTGCCAGCTGATTAAATTTTCAATGTTAACGACACAAAAGCAAGAGAACTAAGCAAGAAAAATTTATACCGTAAAATTCTTGAATAGTTTCGAATAAGTTTTCTGTGTAGTTTGCCCATTTTTGTTGTCTTAAGTTGTGTTTTAATAAAAGCTTCCTTATTAAATGAAGCCCGCCTAAAGGCAGGCTTGGGCATTAGAGGGTTAAGTAACCCTCCAAAATATTCGTTATTGAGATATGTTTTCGACTATAAAGTGTTGATTTTATATGTGAGAACATGTAGAGCTTATTAAAATTGTCTGAGTGCTTCAATTATGTCATATATCGATTCTCTTATTGTGGAGCATTAAGGTTTATTGTTCTCTCTATCTCAGATAGGCTGTTTTACTCACTCAATCTCTCTCTCTCTCTCTCTAATTCTTACAATTATTGTAGTTAATTGATTTAGTTGAGAACTCAATTGATTACAGGAGATGTAAATGAATATTATTAACCGATCATTGCTCAAAGCATCCAAGCCCCATTAGATACATTTAAAAATTTTTAAATAAATATACAGTGTAAATCTAAAAGATTTTAACACAAATTCCTTGTTGTACAGAGTAGCTGATATTCGTGTCATAGTATCATAAATCGTAAATTTGCCAACTTAATTATAATATAAATAAGTGGAATAGGAAGAACAACCGTAATATTCTATTCAATGGACTTAGTCACTTTTACCTACAGCTAAAACATCACATTTATTGTTTACGTCCAAATTCCTTTACATATACTGGTTTCTCGTACTCATACTCTCTGCCATTAATTAATAGCTGTAACTAAGTTCGATTGTATTGTAATTCTTACCCCCTCTTACTTTCCTGTTTTCATCGGGTATAGAGTATATGACATGGCAAATATTGGCTACTTTAAAGAACAACAGTCAACAGTTACATTGCCTCTATCTACCCCATGGTAGTTTGGAGAACATTGACAGTGAGGTATATTGTCGTTTAAAAAATTTTGATTTTATATGTAGGGCTTATTAAAATCAACTGATTGCTTCTCTTCAAACATTTGACTGATTCCCCCTACGAAAATTATGAAGTATTACAGTTCATTTTTCTCGTACTCTCGCTATCTGTTATGCTATTTTACAGATTGCTCTTATCCGATCATAACACAAAGCAACTAAGTCCTATTAGACAAAAATTTAAAATTTTAAGAAAAGTTTACCACAAATCTGTCAAATTTATTAATTTTTTTTTTGAAAATTTTGCAAAATTTTATTTCTATAGACATTTTTTCAAAAGTTTATTTCTACAGAAAATTTATTCAAAATTTTATTTTTATAGAAAATTTTGTCAAAATTTTATTTTTATAAAAAATTTTTGTCAAAATTTTATTTTTATAACAATTTTTTGTCAAAATTTTATTTCTTTAAAACTTTTATCGGAAATTTTTGTCATAATTTTATTTCGGTAGAAAATTTTGTCAAAATTTTATTTCTACAAAAAATTTTATCAGAAAATTTTGCCAAAATTTTTCTTCTGTAGAATTTTTTTGTCAACATTTTATTTTTATAGAAAATTTTGTCAACATTTTATTTCTACAGAAAACTTTGCCAAAATTTTATTTCTATAGAAAATTTGGGCAAATTTTTTTTAAATTGTATTTCTATAGAAAAATTTTCAAAAGTTTAGTTTTACACAAAATTTATTCAAAATTTTATTTCTATGGAAAATTTTGTCAACATTTTATTTCTAGAGCAAATTTTGTCAAAATTTTACTTTCATAAAAAAATTGTTGTCAAATTTTTTTTTTATAAAAATGTTTGTCAAAATTTTATTTCCATAAAAGGTTTTGTCAAATTTTATTTCTACAGAAAACTTTGTCAAAATTTTATTTCTATAGAAAAATTTGTCAAAATTTTATTTCTTTAAAATTTTTATCGGAAAATTTTGTCATAATTTTATTTCTGTAGAAAATTTTGTCAAAACTATATTTCTATTGAAAATTTTGTCAAAATATTTCTAAAGAAAATTTTGTCAAAAGTTTATTTCTATAAAAAATTTTATCAGAAAATTTTGTAAAAATTTTGTTTCTATAGAAAATTTTGCTAAAATTGTTCTTCTGTATAATTTTTTTGTCAACATTGTATTTATATAGAGAATTTTATCAAAATTTTATTTCTATAGAAAATTTTGTCAAAATTTTATTTCTATAGAAAATTTTGTCAACATTTTATTGCTACAGAAATCTTTGTCAAAATTTTATATATATAAAAAATTTGCACAATTTTTTTTTTTTAATTTTATTTCTATAGAACATTTTTCAAAAGTTTATTTCTACAGAAAATTTATTCAAAAGTTTATTTCTATTGAACATTTTGTCAAAGTTTTATTTCTAGAGCAAATTTTGTCAAAATTTTATTTCTTTAAAATTTTTATCGGAAAATTTTGTCATAATTTTGTTTCTGTAGAAAATTTTGTCAAAATTATATTTCTATTGAAAATTTGGTCAAAAAATTTCTAAAGAAAATGTTGTCAAAAGTTTATTTTTATAAAAAATTTTATCAGAAAATTTTGTAAAAGTTTTGTTTCTATAGAAAATTTTGCCAAAACTTTTCTTCTGTAGAATTTTTTTTGTCAACATTGTATTTATATAGAAAATTTTATCAAAAATTTATTTCTATAGAAAATTTTGTCACAATTTTATTTCTATAGAAAATTTTTCAAAAGTTTAGTTCTACAGAAAATTTATTCAAAAGTTTATTTCTATAGAAAATTTTGTCAAAGTTTTATTTTTAGAGCAAATTTTGTCAAAATTTTATTTTTAAAAAATTTTTTGTCGAAATTTTATTTCCATAAAAAGTTTTGTCAAATTTTATTTTTATAGAAAATTTTGTCAAAATTTTATTTCTATAGACAATTTTGTCAACATTTTTTTCTATAGAAAATTTTGTCAAAATTTTACCTTTATAAATAATTTTGTCAAAATATTATTTCTATAGAAAAATTTGTCAAAATTGTATATCTTTAAAAATTTCATGGGAAAATTTGTCATAATTTTACTTCTGTAAAAAATTTTGTCAACATTTTATTTTATTGAAAATTTTGTCAATTTTTTTCTATAAAAAACTTTTCTTCTGTAGAAATTTTTTTGTCCGTATTTTATTTCTATATCTACTCAATGGATTAAGTCACTTTTGCCTGTAATTCAAATTTCACATTCATTGTTTACAGCCAAATGCGTTTACATTTACCGGTTTCTTTTACTCACACACTCTGTTATTCATAAACAGCTGTAATTCAGTGTAAAGCGATCGCTTCCTTTCTCCTTCAACTCATTGAGTATAGAGAATAAGATTGTTCGATTGCATGACAAAACATTGGCTGCTTTAACAAAGAACAACAGCCCCCACTCTACATTGTCTTCTATAGCCAGATAGTAGTTTGGAGAACATTGAAGGTGCTGAACGTTCGTGTAGAGTATTTTTGCAACAGCGGAAAGTTTGCAAATATCTCGTTTTTATCATGCGTAGTGGACAACTATTGAGGCTATTTATAGCCCTTGTAAGCATTGTGCATTCCATAGAGGGCTACAAGTTTTTGGTTGTTTTACATTTTAGTTCGAAATCACATTTTATAGTGGGTTCTGCCCTAATCAAGGGCTTAATTGATAAAGGTCATGAAGTGACAGTGATAAGTCCGTTTCCCTTGAAAAAGCCTATGGAAAATTGGCAAGATGTACCGGTGCCGTCAGTTTTGAAATTAATGAAGAGTAAGTGAGAGGGGAAAATTTTGCTTTAATTGGAATTTTATATTGATATTATTTGCGTTTTTCTATTTACAGAGGAAACTGAGAACATTTTAGATACCACAGGTCGTAGCTTGTTGGAAAATCTAGTGTCTTTCCATAAGACTGGTGTTGAAGTTACAAAATTGGTTTTAAATGAACCTGCCGTGCAAAAACTTATGGCTTCAAATCAGACTTTCGATGCAGTGATCAATGAAGTGTTCCTTTCCGAAGCTCTATATGGTTTGAGTGAACATTTTAAGGCTCCTCTAATAGGATTGGGGACTTTTGGGGCCATAGCTTGGAATACAGATATGGTAGGAATTTTGTGTTTTTAACAACCAAAATTTTTGGCCATAATTATTTTATTTTTCATTTTTACTTTGCAGGTAGGCTCACCTTCACCTCCCTCCTATGTGGCTAGTACTTTTTTACCCTTTACGGATCACATGACTTTCAGACAACGGATAATCAATTTGGCTTTGCTGACCTTTGAGCGTTTATTTTTGGATTTCTACTATTTACCCATGCAAGAGGAAGTATTTCGTCAATATTTTCCTGAATCGAAAAAATCTATGTATGAAATTCGTAAAGATACAGCTTTAGTTCTTCTCAATTCCCATGTCTCTCTAAGCTTTCCTCGGCCCTATGTGCCCAATCAAATTGAGGTGGGTGGAATGCATATCAATCGTCAGCGTAAACCTTTGCCCGAGGCAATAGAGCGTTTCATAAATGAGGCGCAATATGGTGTTGTATACTTTTCCATGGGATCCAATATTAAATCGAAAAATATTCCTTTGGAAAAACGACAAGAGCTTTTGAAAGCTTTGGGTTCATTGAAACAAAGAGTTCTATGGAAATTTGAGGACACCCAAATGGAAGGTAAACCGGATAATGTCCTCATAAGTGATTGGTTCCCCCAGGATGATATTTTGGCCCATGACAATGTCAAGCTATTCATAACCCATGGTGGTTTGTTGAGTACCACCGAAAGTGTCTACCATGGCAAACCTTTCATTGGTATACCCATATTTGGTGATCAATTTTTAAATATGGCCAAAGCCGAGGCAAATGGTTATGGTATTATGTTGGACTATAAAAATCTTACTGCCGATGCTATACTTCAAGCTGTGAATAAAATGCTAAGTGATCCTTTATACACTAAGCTCGTTAGGGCTATGTCTCAACGTTATAGAGATCAACCTATGGATCCTTTGGATAAAGCTGTCTATTGGGTGGAACATGTGGCCCGCCACAAGGGAGCCAAATATTTACATTGTGCTGGTTTAGATTTAAATTTTATTCAATATCATAGTATTGATACTATAATCACTTTATATGGTGGTCTATTGTTTGTTGTGTTGTCTTTGTTATGGCTTCTAAAAGCTATACTGGGTTGTATATTTCGAAGCATGTGTAATAGCAGTAGGAGTAAAAGCAAAAATGATTAAACCACCAAGTAGGATTTTTTAGTATCACTAGTAAATCGTTTTATAATTATGGTTATATGCGTAGCTGCAAATAATTTGTAAATACACAAAAAAAAAATTTAACGAAAAATACGCATTAACCCTTTAATGCCCAATCCCGCCTTTAGGCAGGCTTCATTTAATAAGGAAGCTTTTAGTAAAACACACCTTAAGATAACAAATATGGGTAAAATAAAAAGAAAACTTAGTTGAAATTGTTCAAAAGGCTTTACAGCATATACTGAATTTTGCCGTATAAATTTTTCTGGTTTAGTTTTCTTGCTTTTGTGTCGTTAACATTAAAAATTTAATCAGCTGACAAAAAAATTGGGGCATTAGAGGGTTAAAGTCTTAATTGAGTTTAAAAAATATTCAATAAAAACTTTAATTGATTCAACAAATTTTTTAAGTGTAACAAGAATCACAAAAATTAATATTAACAATTAATTTTTAATATTATCATTTCTGTGATTGAAGACATTTCAATCAAAAAAATTAATTGGATCGATTAATTTAGTGATTGAATCAGAAAAAAATTGTGTATATGTCAATTATCGATGGAAAAGCTTCCACTAGAATTAGAAATTTTTATAATAAATAAGAAAATATATATTGTCTAGAATGAGAATCTTTTTTTAAATTGAATTGTTATGCATCGTGAGTACAAATTGAGCAAGGCCTAAAGAACAGAAGTTCATTGTAAAATTAAGTTGTTATTTGGATTTTTGTATTGATTGAGGATTTTTGTATTGATTGTGAGTCAAAGGTCATTTTTTAGGCACCTTTGTAGCTTTAAATCTACACTAAAAGAGTTTTCTCCTCTGAGGAACGAAATTTAAGACAAACAAAATTTTCTTTTGATGAATAGGTTAGGTTAGGTGGCAGCCCGATGTATCAGGCTCACTTAGACTATTCAGTCCATTGTGATACCACATTGGTGAACTTCTCTCTTATCACTGAGTGCTGCCCGATTCCATGTTAAGCTCAATGACAAGGGACCTCCTTTTTATAGCCGAGTCCGAACGGCGTTCCACATTGCAGTGAAACCACTTAGAGAAGCTTTGAAACCCTCAGAAATGTCACCAGCATTACCGAGGTGGGATAATCCACCGCTGAAAAACTTTTTGATGTTCGGTCGAAGCAGGAATCGAACCCACGACCTTGTGTATGCAAGTCGGGCATGCTAATCATTGCACCACGGTGGCTCCCAACTTTTGATGAATAACGAATTTTTAAAGAGAATTTGGTGAATATCGAATTTTTATGGAAAATATGAAGAAAATCGAAAATTTGATGAATGTCGACTTTTTATAGAAAGTTTGTCGATTATCAAATTTTTATAGAAAAACTTGATGAACATTGAATTATTATGGATAATTTGGTGAATAACCGAATTTTTATAGAAATTTGGTAAATATCAAGTTTTTATAGAAAATTTGAAGAAAATCAAATTTTTATAAAAAAGCAAATCAAAATATAATAGACAATTTTGTGAATATCAAATTTTTATAGAAAATTTGATGACTCTCAAATTAAAAAAAAAAATTAGAAGAATAACGAATTTTTATAGAAAATGTGAAGAATAACGAATTTTTTTTTAGTGTTTTATGAAAATCAAAATTTAATAGAACCTTCTCTAAATATCGAATTTTTATGGGAAAAATTGCTGAATATCGATTTCTTTGTGGAAAACTTGGTGAATATGAAGTTTTAAAGAGAATTTGGTAAATATAGAATTTTTATAGAAAATATGAAGAAAATCGAATTTTTATAGAAAATTTGTTGAATATCGAATTTTTGTTGAAAATTTTATGAATATCGACTTTTTATAGAAAATTTGATGAATACCGACTTTTTATAGAAATTTTGATTAATATCGGATTTTTAGGGGAAAAACTTATGAACATGGAATTTCTATAGAAGATTTGATGAATATCAAATTTTTATAGAAAATTTGGTGAACGAATAACGAATTTTTATAGAAAATTTTAAGAAAATCTAAATTTAATAGAAAATTTTCTGAATATCGAATTTTTATGGGAAAATTGCTGAATATCGATTTCTTTGTGGAAAACTTGGTGAATATGAAGTCTTAAAGAGAATTTGGTAAATATAGAATTTTTATAAAAAATATGAAGAAAATCGAATTTTTATAGAAAATTTGTTGAATATCGAATTTTTGTTGAAAATTTTATGAATATCGACTTTTTATAGAAAATTTGATGAATACCGACTTTTTATAGAAATTTTGATTAATATCGGATTTTTAGGGGAAAAACTTATGAACATGGAATTTTTATAGAAGATTTGATGAATATCAAATTTTTATAGAAAATTTGGTGAACGAATAACGAATTTCTATAGAAAATTTTAAGAAAATCAAAATTTAATAGAAAATTTTCTGAATATCGAATTTGTATGGGAAAATTGCTGAATATCGATTTCTTTGTGGAAAACTTGGTGAATATGAAGTTTTAAAGAGAATTTGGTAAATATAGAATTTTTATAGAAAATATGAAGAAAATCGAATTTTTATAGAAAATTTGTTGAATATCGAATTTTGTGTCGAAAATTTTATGAATATCGACTTTTTATAGAAAATTTGATGAATACCGACTTTTTATAGAAATTTTGATTAATATCGCATTTTTAGGGGAAAAACTTATGAACATGGAATTTTTATAGAAGATTTGATGAATAACGAATTTTTATAGAAAATTTTAAGAAAATCAAAATTTAATAGAAAATTTTCTGAATATCGAATTTGTATGGGAAAATTGCTGAATATCGATTTCTTTGTGGAAAACTTGGTGAATATGAAGTTTTAAAGAGAATTTGGTAAATATAGAATTTTTATAGAAAATATGAAGAAAATCGAATTTTTATAGAAGATTTGATGAATATCGAATTTTTGTCGAATATTTTATGAATATCGACTTTTTATAAAAAAAAAATTTGATGAATACCGACTTTTTATATAAATTTTGATTAATATCGGCTTTTTAGGGGAACAAACTTATGAACATGGAATTTTTATAGAAGATTTGATGAATATCAAATTTTTATAGAAAATTTGGTGAACGAATAACGAATTTTTATAGAAAATTTTAAGAAAATCAAAATTTAATAGAAAATTTTCTGAATATCGAATTTGTATGGGAAAATTGCTGAATATCGATTTCTTTGTGGAAAACTTGGTGAATATGAAGTTTTAAAGAGAATTTGGTAAATATAGAATTTTTATAGAAAATATGAAGAAAATCGAATTTTTATAGAAGATTTGATGAATATCGAATTTTTGTCGAATATTTTATGAATATCGACTTTTTATAAAAAAAAAATTTGATGAATACCGACTTTTTATATAAATTTTGATTAATATCGGCTTTTTAGGGGAACAAACTTATGAACATGGAATTTTTATAGAAGATTTGATGAATATCAAATTTTTATAGAAAATTTGGTGAACGAATAACGAATTTTTATAGAAAATTTTAAGAAAATCAAAATTTAATAGAAAATTTTCTGAATATCGAATTTGTATGGGAAAATTGCTGAATATCGATTTCTTTGTGGAAAACTTGGTGAATATGAAGTTTTAAAGAGAATTTGGTAAATATAGAATTTTTATAGAAAATATGAAGAAAATCGAATTTTTATAGAAGATTTGATGAATATCGAATTTTTGTCGAATATTTTATGAATATCGACTTTTTATAAAAAAAAAAATTTGATGAATACCGACTTTTTATATAAATTTTGATTAATATCGGCTTTTTAGGGGAACAAACTTATGAACATGGAATTTTTATAGAAGATTTGATGAATATCAAATTTTTATAGGAAATTTGGTGAACGAATAACGAATTTTTATAGAAAATTTTAAGCAAATCAAAATTTAATAGAAAATTTTCTGAATATCGAATTTGTATGGGAAAATTGCTGAATATCGATTTCTTTGTGGAAAACTTGGTGAATATGAAGTTTTAAAGAGAATTAGGTAAACATAGAATTTTTATAGAAAATATGAAGAAAATCGAATTTTTATAGAAAATTTGTTGAATATCGAATTTTTGTCGAAAATTTTATGAATATCGACTTTTTATAGAAAATTTGATGAATACCGACTTTTTATAGAAATTTTGATTAATATCGGATTTTTAGGGGAAAAACTTATGAACATGGAATTTTTATAGAAGATTTGATGAATATCAAATTTTTATAGAAAATTTGGTGAACATCGAATTTGACCTTCCCTTAAGGATTTTGGTAGTGATAGCGAGTCAAAGATACGATTTCTTTAAAGTAAGGGCATTTGTTAGGTACACTGAAAAAATATTGACCTAATATGGGAGAGTATGCAACTTAAATTTTAGGACTCAAAATTTACGCAATGCTAAGTACAAAATTCTTTAAAAAAATGACATTTCAATTAAAAGAAAGTTTATAATCCTAGCTTCAAATTTTTTTTCATTAAATTTAGGACACAAATCCTAAAATTTTGCGTCCCTCTGTTGAAGTTGTAGATCTTTGAAGTAAGGCAAATGTTCCTTAAAATAAAGAAAAACATTTTAATTTAAAGAAATCGTTTTTAACTCAACTGAAGTATTGAATTTAAGATAAAAATGCTTCAAATATAGGCTAAGAGTTATTTTAAGGATTTTCATCTTTGGTTTAACGTTTTTTAGCATTACGAAAATAGTTTTTACTTTGAAGTACTTGGTATAATTTGGATTTTGAAACTGGAATTTGTTTGTACATTAATACTTTAATTAATATATCGCAAACAGAGAATAAAAATTCGATGAATGAGATCTGTATCCAATTTTAATTTTATCGATCCTAGATTAAAAGCCAGGGAGGTCCGTAAAAAATGTCTTTATTTTAAAGAATCCGCATCTTTGGCTCGGAATCAATACCAAAATCCTTAAAGGAAGGTCAAAATCTTTGGATCCAAGTAAACTTTTTTTTTGAGTGTACCTTTGTAGCTTTAAATTTACACTGAAAGAGTTTTCTCTTCTGAGGAACGAAATTTTAGACAAAAAAATTCTTTTGACTGTAAATAAACAGATTTTTTAAATGCAAATAATATTATACATAATCATTACAAAGATTCATATTAATTCTGGTTTATTTGAACTCAACGAAAAAAAAAACAAATAAAAGGGGAATTTTGTTTGTTTTAATTTTCGTCCCGCAGGAAAGAATTTTTTCTTTGAGTTTAGGATCAATAAAAATAAAATTAGGATACAGATCTCATTTATGGAATTTTCTTTCTCTTTTTACGATATATTAATAAAACAATTCACATGGAAACAAATGACAGTTTAAAAATCCAAACTATTTCAAGCAAACAATGTTATAAAAAATCCTCAAAATAAGTCTTAGCTTTGAGGCGTTTTTATCTTAAATCTAAAGATTCAATATTTCAGTTAATTTATGGACGATTTCTTTAACTTAAAAATATTTTTCTTTACTTTAAAGAAAATATGCACTAGTTAAAAGACATGCGACTTTAACGAAGGGATGCAAATTTACAAAATTTGAGTCCTAAATTTAACAATTTTTTTTTGAAGCAAAGACTAAAAACTTATTAAATTAAAATTTCATTATTTTAAAGAAATTAGTGCCTAATATTGTATAAATTTCCGATAATCGCCCAATTTCAAAAAATAGGGTAACGTTGCGCTGTTTGCAGTGAACAAGCGACATTATGCTCTTGAAACTGGTTTGGAGTGATCATATTCCTTGTCTGCATGTACTGGGCGTAATAAATCTCGCATCGCAAATATAATTTAAGCATTTCTGGTATGCCAAACATAAAGTAATGGAATGTATCTAAATTAGGGCGCGCACATACTTTTTAATTCGTATAAAACTGCCCAACTAAAGGTGATTATCAAAAATTATATAAAATCGCAATCACAATTTTCTGTCTAACATCAGTATTGGCTAATGTGAACATTTAGTGATGAAATTCTGTAGACATTAATATCTGCGTGAATACTTTGATAACAACTATCTTAAAACGATCAGTAAAATAAACCACGTGTCTTGCTATCTTAGGAATTACTTTGTGTTTTCCGTTTTACGTCTAAACAGTAGTGAATACAGTAGTCAATACCTATAATCACCATCAAACAGATTCTAACATTTATCTTGAGTGTAAACAAAATGAGAGAGAGAGAAAGAAACTGAGAGTGTTTACTTTACATTAATATTAAAAGAGTTTCATCATAACAATAATGACTTGCTATAAATGTTATCAACATTTCCAATCAATGTTGTTCGGCCAAACCAAATGTACGATAGTTGGTTAGTATCGTCTTCAGTCATTGTTAACATTCCACTGGTTAAGGACTGCTCAAAATCGAAGAGATGCATTCTAAAGCATTTACAATCTCTTCTTTTGTATTACTCTCAATACTTGCAATCTCTACGCTAAATGTTGTAGCCGGTTACAAATATCTGGCTGTTCTTCATACACCCAGTAAATCTCATTTCATTGTGGGATCATCTTTAATGAGAGCATTGGCTGAAAAGGGTCATGAGGTTTATGTTATATCGCCATTCCCACAAAAGCAACCAATTAAAAATTATCATGATATACCAATACCCTCAATGTTGAATGCATTTTCAGGTAAGTAAATCAAATACCAATTTCGATTATAATTAAAAATCTTCTGGTAATTAATAGGTATCTAATAAAGGCACGAATATTACAAAGGGAAATGGGAATTTATATGATTTTTGAAATAGTATGGGAATTGGTTTAAGATTCTGATAAAAATGTAGAACATGATCAACCAGTTTCTTTTAGCACGAAATTTTGGGAGATACACTAGAGGTCATAATTGGCAAAACAAAAATACAAAAATTAATAAATATCGAAGTTTATAAAAAAAAGTGAAGGAAAATTTTGATGAATAGCGAGATTTTATAGAAAATTCGAGGATCTTTGAATTTGTATAAACAATATGAAGAATATCGAATTTTTATAAAATATTTGATGACTAACGAATTTTTATAGAAAATTTGATCAAAATCGTTTTTTTTTGTTTTAGAAAATTTGGTGAATATCGAATTTTTAAAGAAAATGTTTGAATTTTTATAGAAAATTTTATGAATAACGAATTTGTAAAGAAAATTTGGTGAATAGTGAATTTTTATAGAAAGTTTCATGTATATCGACTTGCTATCGAAAATTTGGTGAATATTGAATTTTTATAGAAAATTTTGTGAATACCGAATTTTCATAGAAAATTTAGTGAATATCGAATTTTTATAGAAAATTTCATGAATATCGACTTTTTATAGAAAATTTGGTGAATATCGAAATTTTATGGGAAATTTAGTGAATACCGAATTTTCATAGAAAATATAGTGAATATCGAGTTTTTATAGAAAATTTGGTGAATATCGAATTTTTATGGGAAAAATTGATGAATATCGATTTTTTTTGGGAAAAATTGATGATATAAACTTTGCTGACTATCTTATTTTTTATAGAAAATTTGGTGAATATCGAAATTTTATAGAAAATTTGGTTTATATCCAATTTTTACAGACAATTTGGATTTTTTATAGAAAAATTTATGATTATCGACTTTCTATCGAAAATTTGGTGAATATTGAATTTTTATAGAAAATTTAGTGAATACCGAATTTTCATAGCAAATTTAGTGAATATCGAGTTTTTATAGAAAATTTCATGAATATGGACTTTTTACAGAAAATTTGGTGAATATCGAATTTTTATGGGAAAAATTGATGAATATCGATTTTTTATAAAAGTTTTATGACTATCGATTTTTTATATAAACTTTGCTGACTATCCATTTTTTATAGAAAATTTGGTGAATATCGAATTTTTATAGAAAATTTGGTGAATATTGAATTTCAATTCAATATCTTTTTTTTAGAACATTTGGTGAATATCGAATTTTTACAGAAAATGTTGGAATTTTTATAGAAAATTTTATAAATAACGAATTTTTAAAGAAAATTTGGTGAATGTAGAATTTTTATAGAAAGTTTCATGGATATCGACTTTCTATCGAAAATTTAGTGAATATTGAATTTTTATAGAAAATTTAGTGAATACCGAATTTTCATAGAAAATTTAGTGAATATAGAGTTTTTATAGAAAATTTAATGAATATCGACTTTTTATAGAAAATTTGGTGATTATCGAATTTTTATGGGAAAATTGATGAATATCGATTTTTTATAAAGATTTAATGACTATCGATTTTTTATATAAACTTTGCTGACCATCCATTATTTATAGAAAATTTGGTGAATATCGAATTTTTATAGAAAATTTGGTGAACATCAAATTTTTGTCGAAGATTTGATGAATATCGACTTTTTATAGAAAATTTGGTGAACATCGAATTTTTATGGGAAAAATTGATGAATATCGATTTTTTATAAAAAATTGATGACTATCGATTTTTTATATAAACTTTGCTGACTATCCAATTTTTTATAGAAAATTTGGTGAATATCGAATTTTTATAGAAAATTTGGTTAATATCCAATTTTTACAGACAATTTGGAGTTTTTATAGAAAAATTTATGAATAACGAATTTTTGTAGAAAATTTTATGAATATCGAATTTTTATAGAAAATTAGTGAATATCGACTTTTTATAGACATTTTGAAGAAAATCAAAATTTAATAGAAAATTTTCCGAATATAGAATTTTTTTTTTTAGAAAATTTGATGATTATCGAATTTTTATGGGATGACTAATGCATATGGAATTTTTATAGACTTATTATGGAAAATTTAGTGAATATCTAATTTTTATAGAAAATTTGGTGGAAATCGAATTTTTATAGACAATTTGATGAACATCGAATTTTTATAGAAAATTTGATTAATTTCGAATTTTTATACAAAATTTGATGACTCTCGATTTTTTGGTGAATATCGGATATTTATGGGAAAAACTTATGGACGTGGAATTTTTATAGAAGATTTCGTGAACATTGAATTTTTTTAGAAAATTTGGTGAACATCAAATTTTTGTCGAAAATTTGATGAATATCGACTTTACATAAAAAATTCGATGACTATCGATATTTATAATAAAATTTGGTAAAAATCGAATTTTTTGTAGAAAATTTGGTGAACATCGAATTTTCATAAAAATTTGAAGAACATAAAAATTTTATAGAAAATTTGAAGAACATCAACATTTTTATAGGAAATTTGGTGAAGATTGATTTTTTTTGTAGAAAATTTGGTGAACATCAAATTTTTGTCGAAAATTTGATGAATATCGACTTATAAAAAATTTGATGACTATCGATTTTTATAGAAAATTTCATGTATATCGAATTTTTGTAGAAAATTTGGTGAATATCTAATTTTCATTAAAAAGTGGATGAACATCGGATTTTTATAGAAAATTTGTCGAATGTCGAATTTTCATTAAAAATTTTATGAACATCAAAATTTTATAAAAAATTTTATGCACGTCGAATTTTTATGGACAAATTGGTGAACATGGGACTTTTAAAGAAAATTTGTAAAAATCTTATTTTTGTAGAAAATTTGGAAAATATCGATTGTTTGTTAAGTATTATTTATTGAATCATCGATATTTTATAAAAAAATTGATTAAACTCGAATTTGCGTAGGAAATTTTATGAATATCGATTTGTGCAAAAATTTTAATAAATGACGAATTTTCATCATAGTTGGTGAACATAGATTGTTTTGTAAAAAAATGCTATGAATATGAATTTTATAGATTGGTTGATTTGGTACCGATTATGATGGTTGCCCTAATCGGAATTTAATCTTTCCTTAGTGATTATTTATTCAATCCACTGCCTTATCTAATTTTGAATTTTGGTTCTTCACTTTTGCAGAGAAAGTTAAAAACTTCTTCGATATCAGTGACCGTAGTCTGATAAGTAGTATCTTTAGTCGTTATGACTTGGGTATCTATATATCTGAGGTGACCCTGACAGATCCCAATGTTCAAAATTTAATGACCAGCAATCATACATTTGATGCAGTGATATGTGAAGTTTTCTTCGCAGAATTACTAGTCGGTTTAAGCGAGCATTTCAATGCTCCTCTAATAGGTTTGAGTACCTTTGGGGCAGTGTCCTCGAATACGGATATGGTAAGCTTGACAATCTGGATGTGGTCCATCTATAAATTCAAACACAATTCTCTCTGTTTCTTTAGGTTGGATCCCCTTCACCGCCATCATATGTCCCACATTTTGTGTTACCCTTCAGTGATCGCATGACTCTAATGGAACGAGTAAAAAATCTCGCTTTTGTATCATTGGAAAGAATTTTAATGGAGTTTTATTACCTGCCACGTCAAGCTGCTTTATATAGGAAATATTTTCCTCACTTGAAGAGGGATATGTATGAGGTGCGAAAAAATGCTGCTGTGGTCTTGCTAAATACCCATGTCTCATTAGCCTTTCCCAGACCCTATGTACCCAATCAGATAGAGGTGGGAGGCATACATATCAATCGCAAGAGGAAACCTTTACCAGAGGATATACGCAAATTCATAGATGAAGCCAAACATGGTGTTATCTACTTCTCTATGGGTTCCAATCTCAAGGGTAAAGATATGCCCGACGAGAAGAAAAACGAGATAATGAAAGCCTTTAAGGGTCTCAAACAGAGAATTCTATGGAAATTCGAAGAGAAAGAGATGCAGGGAAAACCAGATAATGTCATGATAAGTGATTGGTTTCCTCAGGATGATATATTGGCTCATGACAATGTTAAGCTCTTCATAACCCATGGTGGTCTTCTAAGTACCACAGAAAGTATTTTCCATGCTAAGCCCTTCATAGGTATACCGATATTTGGTGATCAATTCCTTAACATGGCCAATGCGGAAAAGAATGGCTGTGGCTTAACCCTCGACTATAAAACTCTTAATGCTGAGAGTTTGCGAAAGGCTTTGGATCGAATTTTGCACGAGGGTAGCTTCAAGGAGCGTGTGGTGGAAATTTCCAATCGCTTTAAAGATCAGGATATGTTACCCATGGATAAAGCCATCTATTGGGTGGAGCATGTTGTCCGCCAGAAAGGAGCCTCATATTTACATTGTGCTGGTTTGGATTTGAATTTTATCCAGTACCACAATATAGAAGCCATATTGATTTTGTATGGGGGCTTTGCATTGATCCTAGTTGTCGTCATTTGTGTGATAATGCTGTTGGGTAAAAGTCTCTGGAAGCTGATTAAACCCAAACAGAAAAAGCGTAAACAAAAGAAAAATTGATTTTAATTTGACTAATAGATGGTACAATATATAAAAATAATAAAAATGATAATATATAAAAATAATAAAAAAAAATAAAATTAATTTTAATTAGATGAACAGGTGGTACAATAAAAAATAATAAAAAAATAAAATTAATTATTCTTTAAAATAATTTAACAAAAATACTATAACGTTAGGGTTCCCCTCGAAAAAATGCAATATACCCGAAGGGGTAGAGAAGATAGAAATTTTATTTATTTCTATAGAAAATGTTGTCAAAATTTTACTTCCTTAGAAAATGTTTTCAACATTTTATTTCTATAGAAAATTCTGTCAAAATTTTATTTCTATGGAAAATTTTATTTCTATAGAAAATTTTGTCAAACTTTTATCTCTATATAACATTTTGTCAAAATTTTTTTTCTATAGACAATTTTGTCAAAATTTTATTTCTATAGAAAAATTTGTCAAAATTTTATTTCTATAGAAAATTTTTTCAAAATTTTATTTCTATAGAAAATTTTGTTAAAATTTTATTTCTTTATAGGAAATTTTGTCAAAAAATTTATTTCTATAGAAAATTTTGTCAAAATTTAATTTCTGTAGAAAGTTTTGTCAATATTTTATTTCTATAGAAAATTTTGTCAAACTTTTACTTCTATAGAAAATTTTATAAAAATAAAAAAAATCTTGCTAAAATTTTATTTCTTTAGAAAAATTTATCAAAATTATATTTCTATAGAATATCTTGTTAAAATTGTTGTCCAAATTTTATTTTTATGGAAAATGTTATAAAAAATGTTATTTCTATAGAACATTTTGTCAAAATTTTATTTTTATATAAAATTTTGTCAAAATTTTATTTCTATAGAAAATTTTGTCAAAATTTTATTTCTATAGAAAATTTTGTCAAAATTTTATTTCTATAGAACATTTTGTCAAAATTTTATTTCTATAGAAAATTTTGTCAAAATTTTATTTCTATAGAAAATTTTGTCAAAATTTTATTTCTATAGAACATTTTGTTAAAAAATGTGTTTCTATAGAAAATTTTGTCAAAATTTTATTTCTACAGAAAGTTTTGTCAAAATTTTATTTCCATAGAAAATTTTGTCAACATTTTATTTCTATAGAAAATTTTGTCAAAATTTTATTTCTAAAAAAAATGTTGTGAAAATTTTATAGAAAATATTATTTCTATAGAACATTTTGTCAAAATTTTATTTCTATAGAAAATTTTGTCAAAATTTTATTTCTATAGAAAAATTTGTTAAAATTTTATTTCTATGGAAAATTTTGTCAAAATGTTATTTCTATAGAAAATTTTTTCAAAATTTTATTTCTATAGAAAATTTTGTTAAAATTTTTGTCCAAATTTTATTTTTATGGAACATTTTATAAAAAATGTTATTTCTATATAAAATTTTGTCAAAATGTTATTTCTATAGAAAATTTTGTGTAAATTTTATTTCTATAGAAAATTTTATATAGAAATAAAATTTTGTCAAAATTTTAATTCTATAACACAATTTTGTCAAAATTTTATTTCTAGAGAAAATTTTGTCAAAAAAATTATTTCTATAGAAAATTTAGACAAAATTTTATTCCAAAATTTATTTTTGTCCAAATTTTATTTTATTTTATTTTTATAAAAAATTTTGTCAACATTTTAATTCTATAGACAATTTTGTCAAAATTTTATTTCTATAGAAAATTTTGTCAATAAAATTATTTCTATGGAAATAATGGAGAATTTTATAAAAAATGTTATTTCTATAGAACATTTTGTCAAAATTTTATTTCTATATAAAATTTTGTCAAAATTTTATTTCTATAGAAAATTTTGTCAAAATTTTATTTCTATAGAAAAATTTGTCAAAACTTTATTTCTAGAGAAAATTTTGTCAGAATTTTATTTCCATAGAAAATTTTTTTTCTATAGAAAAAAATTTTATTTCTATAGAAAATTTTGTTAAAATTTTTGTCCAAATTTTATTTTTATGGAACATTTTATAAAAAATGTTATTTCTATATAAAATTTTGTAAAAATGTTATTTCTATAGAAAATTTTGTGAAAATTTTATTTCTATAGAAAATGTTATATAGAAATAAAATTTTGTCAAAATTTTAATTCTATAACACAATTTTGTCAAAATTTTATTTCTATAGAAAAATTTGTCAATATTTTATTTCTAGAGAAAATTTTGTCAAAAAAATTATTTCTATAGATAATTTAGACAAAATTTTATTCCAAAATTTATTTTTGTCCAAATTTTATTTTATTTTATGTTTATAAAAAATTTTGTCAACATTTTAATTCTATAGACAATTTTGTCAAAATTTTATTTCTATAGAAAATTTTTTCAATAAAATTATTTCTATGGAAATAATGGAGAATTTTATAAAAAATGTTATTTCTATAGAACATTTTGTCAAAATTTTATTTCTATATAAAATTTTGTCAAAATTTTATTTCTATAGAAAATTTTGTCAAAATTTTATTTCTATAGAAAAATTTGTCAAAACTTTATTTCTATAGAAAATTTTGTCAGAATTTTATTTCCATAGAAAATTTTGTCAAAATTTTATTTCTATAGAAAATTTTGTCAAAATTTTATTTCTATAGAAAATTTTGTCAAAATTTTATTTCTATAGAAAATTTTGTCAAAATTTTATTTCTATAGAAAATTTTGTCAAATCTGTTGGTTAAGCTACAGTTGTAGTTTAGTCAATGCATGGCTGAGATAAAAAAAAAAAAAAAAAAAAAAAAAAAAAAAACAACAATAACGATTGAAGAGAAGCCAACAATAACAAACAAAACGAAAATTTTATTTCTATAGAAAATTTTTTCAAAATTTTACTTCTATAGAAAATTTCGTTAAAATTTTTGTCCAAATATTATTTTTATGGAAAATTTTATAAAAAATGTTATTTCTATATAAAATTTTGTCAAAATGTTATTTCTATAGAAAATTTTGTGAAAATTTTATTTCTATAGAAAATTTTGTGAAAATTTTATTTCTATAGAAAATTTTGTCAAAATTTTATTTCTATATAAAATTTTGTCAAAATTTTAATTCTATAACACAATTTTGTCAAAATTTTATTTCTATAGAAAAATTTGTCAATATTTTATTTCTAGAGAAAATTTTGTCAAAATTTTAATTCTATAACACATTTTTGTCAAAATTTTATTTCTATAGAAAAATTTGTCAATATTTTATTTCTAGAGAAAATTTTGTCAAAAAAAATTATTTCTATAGAAAATTTAGACAAAATTTTATTCCAAAATTTATTTTTGTCCAAATTTTATTTTATTTTTGTAAAAAATTTTGTCAAAATTTTAATTCTATAGACAATTTTGTCAAAATTTTATTTCTATAGAAAATTATGTCAAAAAATTATTTCTATAGAAAATTTTGACAAAATTTTATTCCAAAATTTATTTTTGTCCAAATTTTATTTTTATGTCTATAGAATTTTTTGTGAATATATAATTTCTATAGAAAATTTTTCCAAAATTTTATTTCTATACAAAATTTTGTCAAAATGTGATTTCTTTAACAATTTGTCATAATTTTATTTCTATGAAAAATTTTGTCAAAATTGTATTTTTATAGAAAATTTGGTAAAAAACAGATTTCTGTAGAAAATTTTGTCAGCATTTTATTTCTATAGAATATTTTGTCAACATTTTATTTCTATAGAAAAAATTTTATTTTTGTAGAAAATGTTGTCAAAATTTTATTTCTATAGAAAATTTTGTCACAATTTTATGTTTATAGAAAATATGTTTTTTGTTTTTATTTAAAATAAAGCACACCTTAAAACTAAATACAAATTTATTTTCTTTTTATAAATTTTATAAATTAATTTTCTTTTAATTTTTTATTTTTTCCGCACACTAAATTCAATATACATTTACCGAGGCGAACAAGCATAAGAATGAAGATCAGTATTATTAAAATAAATCCACCTCCAAGAACAGCTGCACAATCCCAGCTACGTTTTTGCCAGAAATTCAAATACTGAGCTGGAGATCTTAGATAACCAGCACCATGATGCCTTAGAACATATTCAGTCCAATATATGGCCTTTTCCAAAGGATACATGGGTTGATCACGATAACGTTTAGACATTTCTTGGGCCTTTTCGCTATATTCGGGATTTCCCATAAGTTCTTTAATGGTTGCCAAAAGATTGGATTCATTAAGCTGCTGATAGCGCACCGATAAAGCAAATCCTTGTTGTTCAGCTCGATTCACATTAACTTTCTGATCATAGAAAATGGGAATACCCAAAATAGGTTTACCATGATAAATTGATTCAATTACACTGAGTAGGCCACCATGGCTTATGAATAACTTGACCCTGGGATGGGCCAAAATATCACCTTGGGGAAACCATTTACTTACGAAGACATTGGCAGGTTTATCGGCTAGCAAGGAAGGATTTTCAAATTTCCATAAAATTTTATAAGGCAATTGAGAGAACACCTTTAGAATTGCATTTCTAATAGGTAAAGGTAAATCTTCACTTTTCACATTGGATCCCAACGAAAAGTAAATGGCATCCTCTGAAGATCCTGTAATGAAATCTTCAATATCTTTGGGCACCATTTGGGGTTTATGTTGTAAATGAAAACCCCCCACTTCTATCATATTTGCCACATAGGGTCTGGGATAACTCAAACTGAAATGTTGGTTAAGAAGTATAAGAGAAATATTTTGTCGAATTTCCTCTAATGATTTACTGGCATTTGGAAAATATTCTCTAAAAATTTGATCATGCTGAGGATTCAGCATGAACTCCCTGTGTATGGCCATTAAAATATTATGCCACATATTCTCCAAGCGTTCCGAGAAATTCATACGTTCCGTTGAGCTGCCCGTATGCAATGGTGTATAGGCCAATGGAGAAATATTATCAACTAAAGCATCTATATAAGGATCCGTGCCATACGAAGAGAATCCTATTAGGGGAGCCTTGAAGTGATCACCGAAACCATACAAAGCATCAGTTTGCAGAGCTTCCACAATAACCAAATCGAAATGTTCATCCGGAGATTTTAAAAGCTTCTGGACTTTTTCATTATTCAGGACATCTTTAACCACCGAGCTGTAATACCAAGAGAATCCAATGATTTCTTCGAATTTGTTCATCTTGACATTGACATAGGCCAGCACATCTGGAAATATAAAGAAAGTTGTATATTTGAGAATTTTTTTATGTGAACAATAGTCGTGTTTTGTAGTGTATGTAAAATGGGAAAATTGAAATATAAGGAGAGGGTCAGTTTCGACGAATACGTAATAATTAATAATGAAAATGCAAGTTGGAGATTGGAAACATCGGAGTACAACATCGGACGAAATTTGCTCCTCCATGAGGCTCCGGAGGTCAAATCTGGGAATCGATTTATGTGGGGGCTATATGTAATTATGGACCGATTGTGGGCTAATTGTTGCATGTGTACCAGAGGTCATATGCGAACACAAAATACCAAATTTCAACCGAATCGGTTGAAATTATTGTCATCGCCATCCGATAGCTGCCATATCAATGAACACAACTCGAACAAATAAGGAAAACTCGTCGTCATCATATAATGAACGATTAATCCAAGAATAGCTAAGAAACATATATCGCATATTGAAATTTGGTAAAAGAAAACATGGTCGTTTGAATTAATAACCCGTCTTGTCAGATACCCTGTATCTTCCTTAGAAATCAAATTTTGGCAAAATTTTCTATAGAAATAAAATTTTGCCAAAAATTTTCTACAGAAATAAAATTTTGACAAAATTTTCTATAGAAATAAAATTTTGACAACATTTTCTATAGAAATAAAATTTTGACAAAAATTTATATAGAAATAAAATTTTGACAAAATTTTTCTATAGAAATAAAATTTTGACAAAGTTTTCTAGAGAAATAAAATTTGGACAAAATTGTCTATAGAAATAAAATTTGGACAAATTTTTTTTTAGAAATAAAATTTTGACAAAATTTTCTATAGAAATAAAATTTAGACAAATTTTCTATAGAAATAAAATTTGGAAAAAATTTTTTATAGAAATAAAATTTTGACAACATTTTCTACAGAAATAAAATTTGGACAAATTTTCTATAGAAATAAAATTTGGACAAATTTTCTACAGAAATAAAATTTGGAAAAAATTTTCTATAGAAATAAAATTTGAACAAAATTTTCTATATAAATAAAATTTTGACCAAATTTTCTATTGAAATAAAATTTAGACAAAATTTTCTATAGAAGCAAAAAAATTTGACAAAATTTTCCATAGAAATAAAATTTTGACATAATTTTGTATAGAAATAAAATTTTGACAAAAGTTTTTATTGAAATGAAATGTTGACAAGATTTTTTATAGAAATGAAATTTTGACAAAATAAAATAAAATAAAATAGAAATGAAATTTAGGAATAAAGATTTGGCAAAATAAGATTTTTTCTATTTGGTAGTTTTTTCGGTAAACTTTTATAAAAAAAAAATGGTAGATCATTTTTGGCTGTAGTGGCAACCGTGGTAAGTGGCCTTGTTTTTCCGCGACAAAATAAATCGACATTACTAATTTTAGCTTCTATTAATATTTTAGACAGTGACAGATGGACAGTGAGTCTATTATTCAATTGAGTATTTAACATCATAACGTTTTGATAGTTAATATTTTATTTTAATATTTTTAAATAATTTTCACCATGATCATCACAATGATTGTAGATGGTACGAGATTCATTTAGTAGGAGAAAACTCACTTGTCCAATTTGATAACATATAAGATTGTGAAAAAAATATTTTTTTGTTTTCGAAATTAAATCACGTTCTACGGGCCCATTTTTATGGATCATATAATGTTTTTCTTTTCCTTGGTGGCGGGGTATAATAAGTTTGTCATTCCGTTTCTAACACATCGAAATATCGATTTCCGACTATATAAAGTATATATATTCTTGATCAGGGAGAAATTCTAAGACGATATAACGATGTCCGTCTGTCTGTCTGTTGTAATCACGCTACAGCCTTCAATAATGGCGCTATCGTCCCGAAATTTGGCACAGATTAGTTTTTTGTTTGCAGCAGGTCAAGTTCGAAGATGGGCTATATCGGTCCAAGTTTTGATATAGTCCCCATATAAACCGACCTCCCGATTTGGGGTCTTGGGCCTATAAAAACCGTAGTTTTTATCAGATTTGTCTGAAATTGAAAATCTAGAGGTATTTTAGGACCATAAGGAGGTGTGTCGAAAATCGTTCGCATCGGTCCATGTTTTGATATAGCCCCCATATAGACCGATCTCCCGATTTTGCTTCTTGGGCGTCTAGAAACTATATTTACCATCCGATTTACCTGAAATTGGAAATCTAGAGGTATTGTGGGACTATAAAGAGGTGTGTCGAAAATGGTCCATATCGGTTCATGTTTTGGTATAGCCCCCATATAGACCGATCTCCTGATTTTGCTTCTTACGCGTCTAGAAACAGTATTTTCTATTCGATTTGTATGAAATTGAAAATCTAAAGGTATTTTGGGACCATAAAGAAGTGTGTCGAAAATGGTCCGCATCGGTCCATGTTTTGATACAGCCCTCATATAAACCAACCTCCCGATTTGGAGTCTTGGGCCTATAAAACCGTAGTTTTTATCCAATTTGCCAGAAATTGGAAGTATAGAGGTATTTGAGAACCATAAAAAGGTGTGCCGAAAATGGTGCTCATCGGTCCATGTTTTGGTATAGTCCCCATATAGACCGATATCCCGATTTTGCTTTTAGGGCTTCTAGAAACTATATTTACCATCCGATTTGCCTGAAATTGGAAATCTAGAGGTATTTGAGTACCATAAAAAGGTGTGCCGAAAATGGTGCTCATCGGTCCATGTTTTGATATAGCCCCCATAGAGACTGATTACCCGATTTTGCTTCTTGGGCTTCTAGAAACTATATTTTCTATCCGATTTTCCTGAAATTGAAAATGGAGAGTTCTTTTGGGACCATAAAAAGGTGCGCCGAAAATGGTGCCCATCGGTCCATTTTTTGGTATAGCCCCCATATAGACCGATATCCCATTTTGCTTCTTGGGCTTCTAGAAACTATATTTACCATCCGCTTTGCCTGAAATTCTTGAGCTACAATAAACTGTATTTATTACATGATTTGTCTGAAATTCGAAATCTAGAGGTATTTTTAGACCACAAATAAACGTGCCGAAATTGAGGTATATCGGTCCATTTTTTGGTATAACCCCCATATAGACTGATCTCTCGATTTTTACTTCTTGGGCGTCTGGAGACTATATTTTCTGGCCGATTTGGTTGAAATTTAAAATCTGGGGGTATTTTAAGATCACAAATATGTGAGTAGTAAATGGTGTCTATCGGTCCATGTTTTGGTATAGCCCCCATATACACCGATCTCCCGGCTTTATTTCTTGGGCTTCTAGAATACGTAGTTTTTATCCGATTTGCTAGAAATTAGTAATCTATAATACAATTTTAGACAAACGAAATTTCTTTTTCTTATAATGTGTTTTCGTTTAATCAACGATTGTCTCTAAAATTTGTGTCAAAAGAAAACTTTGCTTGTCTAAAATTACGTTTCTCAAAAAAGAAAACACTTTTTTCAGGGTACAGCAGGCGCACTGATCTTGAAAATTGCTTCAAACTGAAAGTAAAAGTTCCAGATTTTACTCATCGTATTTAAATAAATGCGAAACAATCTACAGATTTAAGATTTAAATCAAGGCGTAATTTCAACATATACACGATATGTTTATATTTTCTCTAAAACTCAAACAAAATTGGTTCTCATAAATCCAGAATCTTATCTGGTCTTCATAGGTAGAATCTTTAAAGTTTGTCTTCGGGAGCTGGCTCGTTTGGGATAAGATTTGTCGTCAAACCCCCTACAATTCTATATATTATCAAGTAACCCACTACGACGAAGAGTTTTCATAGTAAACTATTATACTTGATTCATGGTGGTGGGTATCTAAAATTCGGCCCGGACGAATTTACTGTTTTATATACTTGTTTCATATAATGTGTTTACAATTTTTATTTTTTTTTATTTCTTTGTTCAACAAACCTCCAACATACTTCATCACTTCATGAACTTCTATATCGCGATAGTTTTTTACCGGTGTCTTCTGGGGGAAAGCATTAATAACTGTTAGCTCATGGCCTCGGGCGGCTAATGCCTTTAGATAAGGTTGAACCACTATATATTGTGAGGGTCCCGGAAATGGAAATATGGCCAAAATTTTTGCACTTTCATTTTCATTCACTTTATAAAGTAATATTAATAATATGGGTACAACGTAATTGAATAATTTCATTTTCTCTTTTCACTAAACAAACAACAAACAAGCAGTTTTTGATTTGAATGCCTTAGTAGTCTACGGAATACTAAAGAAACACTTCACTAGGTGATTCCAGATTAGCGTTGCATTGGATCATTGAACAAAATGTCAAAATTAATTATATGGTTGTTTTTGTTGTTGTCTTTATCAAACCCATTCTGGTTTTGAGTTAGATCATTTCTGTTGTGAGAAATGATTTTTTTTAGATTGTATTTATTTGTTAGAATTGTTTGTCTTTGTGTGTTTAGAAATTGTTTGAGCGAATAAAAAATAGAACAATAGGCCATATAGATATAAAGAAAGCAAAGAAAAAAATCCCATTAAATGAAATAATGGTGACAGAGAAGATTCATTTTTATATCCTACACAGGAAAAAATATCACCAAAATATTTCCAATAAAAAAAAATAATTGAGGTTGAAATGGTAAACAAATAAAAAACTACAATAAAAAAGTGAACTCAATGTGACACTAAAGCCAATTTAATTGTACTTTAGTCCATGGAATTATTATGTTTTAAAAAAGTTTCCTTGACTTAAATGATGTTTTGCGTACGTCAGTTAAATGATCTAAATAAGCGTGAAAAATTATACACAATTGAAGTATAAAGAATTAAAAACAAAAATGTATTTCCCACAAAATAATTTAGAATTTTTTAAAATTTAATTTAATTTAAATTTACCATCAATAGTATATAAATAAATTTATTTTACAGTGAATTAATAATTCCACCTCAGCCCTAATACAGCGAAAGACTGCACATATATCCAAATTGCTGCGGGAAGACACCCTCTGATTAATTTTATTTTAATTGATCAAAATCATCTAACATCTAAAAGAGTTCAGTGGAGCGTAACACAAATATCTTCTCATAGTACTCTCTTTTGTGTTTGCCTAAAGATTTCAATGGAGCATAACAAGCAATTAATCTCTTATACTCTCTTATTTATTTGATATAACGAATGCGATGACTGCCAATTGTGAATGACTGTGGATTTTGATCAGTGTGCTTTTGCATTGTCATAGGCAAGTTGCTTGAAACGGCTGCAAAATGTTCGTATGGGATTTAAATATCGACTTTTTGGCATTTTTAATACCAATGATATATTTTACTAATGGGTAAATTTGGTTGACATTTGGAATAAATGTTTCTTCCCATTTATTTATTTTATATATGTGATTTATATCTAAATCTGATCCGATTTCGATGAAATTCTGCAGACTTAAAGGGTGGTATATTAGATAACTTTGTGTCAAATTTGACGATCGGAGCGCAATGTGACACCATTTGTTGAAATTGGGCGATACATATATATGGGAGCTATATCTAAACTTAATCCGATTTCTTCAAAATTCAATAGCGTTTGTGTCAAAACAACACCGTGTACCAAATTTCATCAAAATCGGTTAACAAATGCAACCGGAATCCTACGAGCACAAAATACATTTGCGCACGGACGGACACCAAGGGCTTGATCGACTCAGGGTGCGATTCTGAGTCGATCGGTATTTATTTGATGGGGTCTAATCAATCAATATTTTTGTAGGCAGCTTTTTTGACAGATCAAAGTTATTATACTCTGACCACTTTCTGGTGTAGGGTATAAAAATCGCAAAAGTGGATTAAAAATTTATAAATTTCAAAAACTTTATATTTTAAACTTATCTCTTAAGCTTAACTTTACATAACCCCGTAAGAAAATTTTTAAAAATCTTTTCAGTTTAACTGTTATTAATTTTTGCCACAAAAAATTGGTCAAAATACCCATAGTGGAATGCAGGAAATAAATGGTGAATTTATGTCGTTTTCAAAATTTTGGAAAGGTCCAAAATTGACTTTTCTTAATTTCGCATTACGACTTTCGTAAAAGTCGACTTTTCAACATTTTTGAAAAATTTAAAAAAGTTGACTTTTCTCGTTTTTTATACCCACCACCTTAGAATGGTGACGGGGGTATAATAAGTTTGTCATTCCGTTTGTAACACATCGAAATATCGATTTCCGACTATATAAAGTATATATATTCTTGATCAGGGAGAAATTCTAAGAGGATATGACCATGTCCGTCTGTCTATCTGTCTGTTGTAATCACGCTACAGTCTTCAATAATGAAGCAATCGTGCTGAAATTTTGCACAAACTCGTCTTTTGTCTGCAGGCAGGTCATGTTCGAAGATGGGCTATATCGGTAAAGGTTTTGATATAGTCCCCATATAAACCGACCTCCCGATTTGGGGTCTTGGGCTTATAGAAATCGTAGTTTTACCCAATTTTTTAAATCTAGAGGTATTTTAGGACCATAAAGAGGTGTGCCAAAAATGGTGAGTATCGCTCCATGTTTTGGTATAGCCCCCATTTAGACCGATCTCCCGATTTTACTTCTTGGGCTTATAGAAACCGTAGTTTTTATCCAATTTTCCTGAAATTGGAAATATTCTGGTATTTAAGGCTCACAAAAACGTGTATCGGATTAAGTTTTTATCGGTCCATTTGGTAATGCCTCCATATAGACCGATTTCACTTCTTGAGAGTATAGAAGGCGTAAAATTTCTATATTTTATTTCTCGGCTAAAAATCTACAGATTTAAGATTTAAAATCAAGACGTTATTTTATAATTTTCTTGCACACTTACAAGAGATGTTAATCATTCTTCTAAAACTCAAACAAAAATGGTTCTTATAAATCCAGAATCTGATGTAGTCTTCATATGTAAAATCTTTAAATTTATCTTCGTGAAGTGTACTGGTTGAACTGCTGTGCTTGATCTGTCCTCAAACCCTCTGAAATTTCAAAGGAAACCCTAATATTTAATTCATGGTGGTGGGTGTTTAAGATTCGGCCCGGCCGAACTTACTGCTGTACATACTTATTTAAATTTAAAGAGATTCGACTTTTCACGTTTGTGGCTATTGAAAAGTCGACTTCGGACGTCGTGGTTTTCAACACTTTGATAAGTTGTGAACATAAAAATATGTAAATCCAATTTAAATTCGATCTTTGGATTTTTCTACCCTTCACCATATGATGGAGGGTCGCATCCACTGTTGCCATAGTTGGTGGAATTCTGCCAAAAATAGTAGACAACATTTTCTATAAAAATAAATTTTGACAAAATTTTCTATAGAAATAAAATTTTGATAAAAATTTTCTATAGAAATAACATTTCCACAAAAATTTTCTATGGAAATAAAATTTTGACAAAAATTTTCTATAGAAATAAATTTCGACAAAATTTTCTATAAAAATTAATTTTGCCAAAAATTTTCTATAAAAATAAATTTTGCCAAAATTTTCTATAGAAATAAAATTTTGCGAAAATTTTCTATACAAATAAAATTTTGACAAAATTTTCTATACAAATAAAATTTTGACAAAATTTTCTATACAAATAAAATTTTGACAAAATTTTGTATAGAAATAAAATTTTGACAAAAATTTTCGATAGAAATAAATTTTTGCCTAAATTTTCGATAGAAATAAAATTTTGGCAAAAATTTTCTATAGAAATAAAATGTTGACAAAATTTCAAAATTCCTCTGTTTTTTTCTATTTTCTATTTTGACAAAATTTTCTATAGATATAAAATTTTGACAAAATTTTATATAGAAATATAATTTTGATAGAATTTTCTATAGAAATAAATTCTAACAAAATTTTCTATAGAAACAAAATTTTGACAAAAATTTTTTATAGAAATAAAATTTTGGCAAAATTTTGGCAAAATTTTCTGTTTTTTTCTATTTTCTATTTTGACAAAATTTTCTATAGATATAAAATTTTGACAAAATTTTATATAGAAATATAATTTTGATAGAATTTTCTATAGAAATAAATTCTAACAAAATTTTCTATAAAAACAAAATTTTGACAAAAATTTTCTATAGAAATAAAATTTTGGCAAAATTTTCTGTAGAAATACAATTTTGACAAAATTTTCTATAAAAAATAAAATTTTGGCAAAAATTTTCTATAGAAATAAAATTTTGACAAAAATTTTCTATAGAAACAAATTTTGACAAAAATTTTTTATAGAAATAAAATTTTGACAAAATTTTCTATAGAAATAAAATTTTGACAAAATTTACTATAGAAATACAATTTTGACAAAACTTTCTATAAAAATAAAATTTTGACAAAAATTTTCTATAGAAATAAAATTTTGACAAAATTTACTATAGAAATACAATTTTGACAAAATTTACTATAGAAATACAATTTTGACAAAACTTTCTATAAAAATAAAATTTTGACAAAAATTTTCTATAGAAATAAAATTTTGACGAAATTTTCTATAGAAATACAATTTTGACAAAAATTTCTATAAAAATAAAATTTTGACAAAAATTTTCTATAGAAATAAAATTTTGCCTAGAAATAAATGTATAGAAATAAAATTTTGCCTAAATTTTCTATAGAAATAAAATTTTGGCAAAAAATGTCTATAGAAATAAAATTTTGGCAAAATTTCAAAATTTCTTTTCCTTTGTTTTTTTTCTATTTTCTATTTTGACAAAATTTTGGCAAAAATTTTCTATAGAAATAAAATTTTGACAAAAATTTTCTATAGAAACAAATTTTGACAAAAATTTTTTATAGAAATAAAATTTTGACAAAATTTTCTATAGAAATAAAATTTTGGCAAAATTTACTATAGAAATACAATTTTGACAAAACTTTCTATAAAAATAAAATTTTGACAAAAATTTTCTATAGAAATAAAATTTTGACAAAATTTACTATAGAAATACAATTTTGACAAAACTTTCTATAGAAATAAAATTTTGACAAAAATTTTCTATAGAAATAAAATTTTGACGAAATTTTCTATAGAAATACAATTTTGACGAAATTTTCTATAAAAATAAAATTTTGACAAAAATTTTCTATAGAAATAAAATTTTGCCTAGAAATAAATGTATAGAAATAAAATTTTGCCTAATTTTTCTATAGAAATAAAATTTTGGCAAAAAATGTCTATAGAAATAAAATTTTGACAAAATTTCAAAATTTCTTTTCCTTTGTTTTTTTCTATTTTCTATTTTGACAAAATTTTCTATAGAAATACAATTTTGACAAAATTTTATATAGAAATAAAATTTTGACAGAATTTTCTATAGAAATAAATTTTAACAAAATTTTCTATAGAAATAAAATTTCGACAAAAATTTTCTATAGAAATAAAATTTTGACAACATTTTCTATAGAAATACAATTTTTACAAAATTTTCTATAAAAATAAAGTTTTGACACAAATTTTCACAAAATTTTGTATGGAAATAAAAATGTTGACAAAATTTCTATAGAAATAAGATTTTGACAACATTTTATATAGAAATAAAATTTGAACATAATTTTCTATAGACATAAAAATTTCGACAAAATTTTCTATAGAAATAAAATTTTGACAAAATTTTCTATAGAAATAAAATTTGAACAGAATTTTCTATAGAAATACAATTTTGACAACATTTTATATAGAAATAAAATTTGAACATAACTTTGTATAGAAATAAAATTTTGACAACAAATTTCTATAGAAATAAAATTTTGACAAAATTTTGTATAGAAATAAAAATTTTGACAAAATTTTCTGTAGTAGTTAAATTTTGACTAAATTTTCTATAGAAATAAAATTTTAACAGTGAGTGACAACCGTGGGCTCATGTCGTTACGTATGTTACCCAACTGAGTCATGGTGAAATACTGAGTCGATCTAGCAATATCCGTTTGTCCGTATTTCCGTCTGTTGTTTGATATCACGCTAACTTCCGAAATAAATAAGCTATCGACATGAATCTTGGTAGTTATTTGTTATTGATGTAGGTCGGGTGGTATTCCAAATGGGCCATATCGGACTCCTTTTGAATATAGCCCCATATAAACCGATACGCAGATTTGATTTTCGGAGTCTCTTCGAGGAGAAAATGTCTATTTTATCTAACTTAGACTCCATATGGACTAATTTACAATTTGGAAGACAATATCAAGAAATAACTCTACACTTTGTCATCGGCAAGTGTTACCACAACCCAAGTAATGCGATTGTGGATGACAGTCTTTAGTAGTAGCAACTCTTGGACAGTCTTTAGTTGTAGCAACTCATGGTGGAGGGTGCATAAGATTCGGCCTGGCCGAACTTGCGGTCGTATATACTCGTACTTGTCGCTTATTTACATTTACTTACAGGGAAGATTACAACGTAATGACTATGCATTATTTTCACTATTATCAATAAATAAATAAACAGAGTTTGAAAGTGAATGTCAGTGTGTACTATTTTGATAAAATAAATTAAATACACATGAGCGTTTTGTATATGTGCATCTTTCATTATATTATGTTGTTATTAAAATATATAATTAATATTCCCAGCAAAAAAAAAGCGTCGCCAAAAAAGTGGTGAAAATGTTCTTTTTGGATCCGGAAGTGGTGACAAATTGACGCAGAAGCGACGAATTTAACATGGGCTTGTCATAGGACGGATGTCCACCACTTCAACAGCCGTTTCACTGAATTGCAGAATTAAGAAATTTTGTAATATTTTGACAAACAATTTTTAAAAAGTTTTTTTAATGCATTATAACGCTTGTCTGGAACGTTAGACACGAAATATTTTGAAAAATTGGCAATTTTTCTAGAAAGGATTTTTCATTTTTTTCGGCAAAATTTAAATAATTGGCACCATTTTATTAATTCTTAATCTGTTTTTAGCCTATTTGAAACAAAAAAAAAAACTTTAAGTTTGCCATTAAAATATGAAAACATCGAGTTATAAAAAAATTAACTCAAATGAACTTCCTGTGCAGTTAAAATAAAAAAAAAAACATTTTTGGGAGAACATTTTTGAAAGTGCTTTTAAATTTGTGCCTTTAGAAAAACTTCCAATTTTTTTTTTGCTGGGTTAGTATGCATATAAAATATTCAGGTTAATATCTTAGCTCAGTCAAGAGTTAAAGTTTCCCGAATGACAGTTATCAGTCACAATTACATTTAGCAAATTACACTACAAGCATCTTCATGCAATTGATATTGCACGCAATATATTTTTGACGTTTTACTTTTGTTTCCTTATCGCAAAATTTTAAATCTGCGATCAGTTGTCAGAATAGAGTCGTTAAGAAAACTTTAGATAAATTACAAAACGAAAATAATTTTAAATCAGATAGAAAAATGAAAGTGATCAAATATTATTGTTGTCTGATTAACCTCTTTAGGTTATTGGTGGACATTGAAGCAGTTAAAATATTGGCAATATTTCCTTTTCCTGGACCATCTCAATATATTTTAGTTCAACCGTATTTGAAAGCCTTAGCTTCTAGAGGCCATCAGCTAACGGTCATCAATGCATTTCCTCAAAAACAGAAAGTGGACAATTTTCGAGATATACCAGTGCTAGAGGTACATGATAATTATGCAGGTTAGTATCATTGTGAAATTGTGAGGTGGAATAGTAAATACGAAGACCTTTTAGGTCGATGAAAGGATATATTAGGAATAGTAGAAAGAAATCAATTTTTTGAATGAAACTGGATTCAATGGAAATGATTTAATTTAGGGCCACTATCTACCAACCTGTTGCAATTTTAAAGATTATTCCTATTGACAAATATTGAGGTTATCGATTTCACAAGCCAAAATTGTCAAATATGTTCGCTATGGACGAATCACTTGGTGCCAATACCGGACTACAAGGTAAACGCATAAGTACTCTCCAATTAAGGTAGCCGAGCTTCAATCAAGTCACTATCGATATGTGTGGCTTAGCGATATCTTCACATATTGACCAAAGCTAGCGGTTTCTGGGCGAGTGCTTACTATCTCCCACAAAACTATTGAATAGTTTTATGGGAGAATTAATACCCTTCCTATTCCACCAAATAAACAAAAAATTTGACTGTCCGGCAAATCCTGAACTGGCCATCGTTTTACTGTATTTGGATCATGACCAAGCCGATAGGTTGTTTCGTTCGGAAGTTGGCGTGATTTCAACAGACTGATGGATGGGCAGACGGACATCGCCAGATTGACTCTGAATTTCATCGCGACCAATGAATAAATAGACTTTAAGGGTATCAGCCGAGTATTACAAGGCGCTACAAACGGACAGAAAAATTAGTATACAGGGTGGCTGATATATAATACAACAAAGTTGAGCGCAATATTTTATTTTATTTTATTATTTAAAAACAAAACATTCCAACAAAAGGTTCTCCTAAACTACAAAAAACATTATTTTAATTCAATTCGCTTTTTCCTATTATTATTTATTTAAATAAATAAATAAATAAATAAATAAATAAAAAATGGAGTAAGAATTAATAAATCGGGACAAATTATTCAAATTTTGTCGATAAAAAATCCATAAATCCATTCTAGATAAATTGCGAATTTTTGAATATATTTGAGACTGCATTAAAAATCATAAAGAATTATAAAAATTATTTATTTGGCAAGATATCACAAAATTTTTTAAATTAACATCCAAAACACTAAATTCAGATCACACCCTAAAAAAAGTGATTCAAATTCAGTGCAACGGCTGTAAAAAGGTGGACATCCATCTTATGACAAGCCCGTGTTAAATTTATCGCTTCTACGGCAATTTTGCACCTCTTCCGGATCCAAAAAGAAAAATTTCCCTACTTTCTTGGCGACGCTTTTTTTGCTGGGATGTTGGAAATGACATCAAATTTTAGAAATAGTTTAGATTTATTCGAATTCAGTATCTTTGGCACGATGTACGGCCTTCAAACGGTCGACAATGCCATTACACGCAGTCCGTAAGGGACTCTGTAATACATTGGCCCATTTCCGATTTCCGAAACGCCGTTTTGAGATGATGGGTACTTTGGTATATTTTAGTGTAAAATTTACTATCCAAAATTCCCAGGAGCAAAAAGCCATTGTTGAAGGAAAATGATGTCCATGGTCTGCGGCTGAAATCTTTGTCTTCACAGGGCTTTAGTACAGTCTGTAGGATTTTGTCTTGATAATATTCGGCATTCGTTTTAACACCGCGATCGATGAATCGGCCGTTAGACGATCCCCACATTATCACATCACTGTCGGCCCTTGATTTCTGATAACCAAGCGTTACATTTTTAGCAAGTAAACCCGATTTGCAGAAAACCAAATTCGGTAACTGGACAGTTTCGTGCAAACGAAGCAAACCCTTGGGTCTCTCCATTCCAACTTGTTTTTTGGCATCGATGAGTTCCTGCAATTTTTGAGACTTCAATGGCTTTAGGTTTGATGGCAGCCCGATGTATCAGACTCACTTAGAATATTCAGTCCATTGTGATACCACAGTGGTGAACTTTTCTCTTACCACTGAGTGCTACCCGATTCCTTGTTAAGCTCAATGACAAGGGACCTCGTTTTTATAGCCGAGTCTGATCGTGCGTTCCACATTACAGTGAAACCACTTAGAGAAGCTTTGAAACACTCCGCAATGTCATCAGCATTACTGAGGTGGGATAATCCACCGCTTTTTGGTGTTTGGTCGAAGCCGGAATAGAACCCACGAGCCTGTGTAAGCCAGACGGGCATGCTAACCATAGCACCACGGTGGCTCCCTTCAAGGGCTTTCGTCCAAGCTCGTTTTTCAATATGTTTTGCATTCGTTCTCGTGATATATTCAGGTCATGAACAAGTTTTCCGCCATTGAGGCATGGATTTCGATCATATCTTGCTTTCATTTTTCGGATCATTTCTGCTGTTATTACTGTTTTTTTCGTCCATGTTTTGGACGTGATATTGGCAACACTACCAGTTTTTCGGGTAAACCGGATAAAAATTGTGGTGTTGAGATGCCCAACAAGTAAAATCTGGAGATGGATCTATATGAAGGCTATGATATATACCAAATTCAATACAGGGTTTTAAGGACCTAAAATACCTTTAGATTTCCAATTTCGATTTGTAGAAGTTCAAGAAATCATATCGGGTGATCGGTCTAATGGAGGGCTATATCAAAACGTGGACCGATACGTACAATATTCGGCACACCTATTTGCGGACCTTAAAATTCCTCTGACGTTTGAATTTCTAGGAGTCGCAGAAAACATATCGGTCTATATAGGGGCTCTGTACTGCATACGTCACTGTATCCTGTAATCGAAACACCTATTTTGGACCTAAAATACCTCAAGATTTCGGATTCCAGACATATCAGAACCAATTGAAATGAAGCAACACTCATCACCTACATATATGTGGGCCTGAAATACCTCCAATTGCAGGCACGTTGGATTAGAATTGCAGTGTATAGATGTCCAAAATATGGACCGATGATGGTCTATCTTCGAGCTTGACTTGCTTGTAGAACGACGGCTTTATTATTAAAGGCTTCAATGTGATCACGACAGATAGACAGATGGACGGATATTATTAGATCATCTTAGAAATCTCCCATCACCATCCAATGGTGGCAAGTATAAAAAATTTAATTTTTCTTTGAATTTCTATTTTCAGATTTAATATCGGGTGCAGCAGAGGAACGTAACAAATGGGATGAAATGACCTTCTACACTCAGTTCTTTACCAATATCACGGAGACGGTTTTGAAAAATTCAAAATTTCAAGATCTCCTACAAAACGAAAAATTCGATTTGGTTATATTGGAAGCATTGCACACTGATGCCCTCTATAGCTTGGCTAGACATTTTGGAGCTCCCATGATAGGAGTTTCATCCTTTGGTACTGATCCGATAATAGATGAACTTATGGGTAATATGTCACCATTGGCTTATATACCTCAAGTTACAATAGGCTATACGGATCGTATGTCATACAAGGAACGTTTACACAATGCCTTGTGTGTTCTCTTGGAGTTGCTGCATGTACGTGTGATACATTTGCCACGACATCGTCAACTATTGGAAAAATATATGCCCCACATCGCGGAAGATGTTTGGCAGTTAAGGACCAATTTCTCTTTGATGCTACTCAATCAACATTTCTCTGTGAATATTCCCAGACCTTATGTGCCCAGTATGATTGAAGTGGGTGGATTTCAAATCCAACATAAACCAAATCCTTTACCCAAGGCAGTACAAGAGTTTATTGATTCCAGTCAAGAGGATGTGATTTATTTCTCCATGGGCTCTAATGTAAAATCCAAGGATTTTCCCCCAGAGTTACGTGAAATGATCTTGGAAACTTTTCGTTCATTACCCTATAAAATCCTATGGAAATTTGAAGATCCTCATTTACCAGGAAAACCGGAAAATGTCTTTATCCACTCATGGTTTCCACAACCTGATGTTTTGGCCCATCCTCGTGTTAAACTTTTCATTTCACATGGTGGCCTTTTGAGTACCACAGAGTCAGTGTATCATGGCAAGCCAATGTTGGGTCTTCCAGTATTCTACGATCAAATGATGAATGTACGAAAGGCCCAAGAATTTGGATTTGCTTTAAGTTTAAACTTTCACTCTATGACCAGAGATGAATTCGAGAGGAAGATTAAGGAGATGATGACCAACTCTAGATATTTTAATAGGGCTCAAAAAATCTCTAGAATCTATCATGATCAACCGATGAAACCTTTGGATTTGGCTATCTATTGGACTGAGTATGTCATACGTCATCGTGGTGCAGCTCATTTGCAGGCTCCTTCACAGCAAATGAATTTCTTGCAGAAGCACAGCATCGATACTGTGGGTGTTCTAATAGCTGCCTTAATTTTAGTTTTATTTATTTTAGTTTCGATTATTTTTAAAATTTGGAAGATTGTTGTTGGCAATGCTATGCGAAAAGAAAAAATTCTTTAAATAAAAAATTTTATGGATAATTTACGTGGAAAGGAGAATGTGAAAGTATTTTTATTTTTTAGAAACGAAAGGGGGGGAAATATAATATACTGGGACGGAGCAGAATATGATATCTAACGTGTTGAAAACACTAACATATCTAGTGTGCGATGTAAATTTAGATGGAGCCACATTTGCTTAGTGTCGTTGCATCCATTTTCCCATCGGACATTCGTCATCATAACAACCTTCTCACGCAGTATGAGCTGGCAGGTAGCCAGAGGCATACCAACAGATTCTAGTTCCTCTGGTAGTTCCTAGCTTACCTAACTCATCCGCTTCGCTGTTCCCTGATATGGTCCTGTGGACAAGCACACATATTAGGTGAATATTGAACTGCTCAGCTATGTCATTGAGAGATTTGCAGAACTTCATGGCCGATAGCGAGTTGATGAACATAGAGTTCAAGAATTTTATTACACGTTGGCTGCCTGAACATTAGGTTAGGTTAGGATGACATCAATTTTGTGTTGAATTGATATCCACTTAGATCAGTATAGGTCCTTTGTGATTCCTCAATGTGATCTTTCCATCTTCTTCCTTCCGCTGCGGTCCATTTTGTCCCAGAACTTCCACCTGCTCGTTTTCTTCGAAAGAAATCTCAGAACAACCAACCAAAGTCAGTGATGTATGCAAGTATGTTCCTTAAGCTGAACTCCCGCAGATCAGTGAGAGCCTGAAAGAAAAAGGAGCCCAGTATCTTGTTTCTTCTAAAGGATAAAGCTGGGCACTGGCACCCGTAACTTCCGGGTCCATCTACAGATATAATCGCCTTTAAGGCGTATTCTTACCATGTGTTTCCCAAGTGTGTTATGTCCTGTTATGATAACAATCAATGGCCGCAATTCTTCGCTGTTCATCGAAATCAAAATTTCGCAGTTCCTACGTTTCTTTTCGTCCCGCAGATCAGTGACAGCCTGAAAGAAAAAGGAGCCCAGTATCTTGCTTCTTCTAAAGGATAAAGCTGGACACTGACACAGGAAGTGGTACGAGTCCTCCGTAACTTCCGGGTCCATCTACAGATATCATCGTCTTTAAGGCCTATTCTTAACATGTGTTTCCCAAATGTGTTATGTCCTGTTATGATACCAATCAATGGCCGCAATTCTTCTCTGTTCATCGACATAAAAATTTCGCAGTTCCAACGTTTCTTTTTGTCCCATATCAACTTGGTTTGCTCGCAACCATCGGAAGAGACCGAGCGTCTTCGCCATAGTTCATCATATTTGACTTCTATCCTGTAATGACAAGAATATAGTGGATGAAAAATGTTCGCTAGTATATTATTCGTTCCACGAGCGCCCTCCTTAACCAGGACATCCGCTTCCTCATTTCCTATTATCCCATAGTGCCCATATACCCAGCACGGAGCTATATTATGCTGTTCAATGAGATCTCTACGATAGCGGCTGACTACATTAGACCTTATGTCAGCATTGTACAATGCTTTTATAGCTGTCTGACTGTCGATGAAGAAGCTGATATAACGGCCTCATCAACAGCGACTCAGCAGCTTTTGTGATCGCAGAAATCTCAGCCTGAAAAATACTGCAATCACGATCCAGTGTAAGACTCCCTTATTTCCAGTTCACTAACATACAATAGATTCTGCTGCCCGTTCCTTCCTCCATCTTTGAACCGTCCGTATACATGTGCTGGGTTCCGAAGGGTATCCTCCTGTCTTCCCACTCCTCTATACTTCGTACACACAAAAAAAAATTTTCTGATTCAATCACGAAATTAATTGATCCAATTAATTTTTAATTGAAATGTCTTCAATCACAGAAATGATAGTATCAATTAAAAAATTAATTGAAGGTCAATTAAAAAGTTAATTGATCCAATTAAAAAATAATTTGATACTATTATTTTTGTGATTGATTTTTGTTTCAATTAAAAAAAATTGTCGAATCAATTAAATTTTTAATTGAATATTTTTTAAACCTCAATTAAAATTTTAATTGGAAAAATTTTCGTGAAACTTTTTTGTGTGTATAATGTATGTCGGCTTTTGATGACAAACATACTCCGTAGGCATATGGTCCGTCTCTCCATACTGTCCGGCCAGAATCTCAGTATACATGCAGGCAGTCATCTCCAGAGTGTTCAAGCTCTTAAGTCTCAGCTCTGCCGTCTTCCTCACGTGTAAATTGAGTGGGGTAACTCCCATCAGTACCTCCAAAGTGACAGTAGCTGTGGTCCTCATAGCGCCTGTCATATAAATAAGTGCAGTCCTATTTATCCTATTTATTCTCGACATATGATTTTGGTGTCTCACGATTGTCCACCAAACATGACAACCATATGTGGCCACTGGTCTTACAACCGCGGTATAAAGCCAGCCAGAAAGAGAAGGCCTCATTCCCCATCTCTGCCCGACCAATTTTTGACACCAGTATAATGCGCATAGGTTAGGTTAGATTAGGTGGCAGCCCGATTTATTAGGCTCACTTAGACTATTCAGTCCATTGTTATACCAAATTGGTGAACTTCTCTCTTATCACTGAGTGCTGCCCGATTCCATGTTAAGCTTAATGACAAGGGACCTCATTTTTATAGCGGAGTCCGAACGGCGTTCCACATTGCAGTGAAACCACTTAGAGAAACTTTGAAACCCTCAGAAATGTCACCAGCATTACTGAGGTGGGGTAATCCACCGGTCGAAGCAGGAATCGAACCCACAATCTTGTGTGTGCAAGGCGGGTATGCTAACCATTGAACCACGGTGGTCGCATAGGTCCTCTTTATGCGATCCGCAGTATTCTCCATCCAGTTACCTTGCTGATTTCGAGAGGGTCAACTTCGTGCCCTGGAATTCAGGAGATTTGTAACCGATAACCTTTCTCCTCCTGAACTTTTCTCCTCTGAACATTACCTCTTTTATTTCCAATATTTCAGCCTGAAAAACGCTGAAGTGATTAGGTTATCGTTTCGCTATTTTAGGTTTCAGATCTTTAGAATATACTCCGAAACCCACTTGTCCGTCCATTTTAGAGCCATCAATGTAAAAACTACGGTTGTCGTTTATTCCCCGGGGGTCTGTGTGCATCACGCCTCACTGTTGAGAATTAGAGTTTCAAACTTTTTTCGAATAGCGGTCTCGCCAGAGTGTAATCCACTACGTTTGACACATTTGGCATTATTTTGAGGAACACAGCGATATCTCACACAACCGTACAGCCGTTGTTGCTACTGACTGTTGGCTAATAGATGCAGCATGACATTAATGGAATCTGTTTCTGTCTTACTGAATGCGCCTGAGATACTCAAGCACACCTTTAGCTAAACTTTTATAATCTCGTCGGCTGCTGAAGTGCCGACCACCAGACCACAACACCATTAAAGGTCTAACCACTGCAGTGTACAGCCAATGCACAATTTTCGGTTTTAGTTCCCACTTTTTATACCCTGCGCCATACTGTGGAACAGGGTATTATAAGTTAGTGCATATGTTTGCAACACCCAGAAGGAGACTAGATAGAGCCATAGTGTCTTTGGCAAAAATGCTCAAGGTGGGCTCCTGTCCATCTGTCTGTGAACATATTTTTGTGATCAAAGTCCGGGTCGCAGTTTTAGTCCAATCGACTTCAAATTTGGCGCAAGTTTCTGCTTTGGGTCAAAATAGAACCCTATTGATTTTGGAAGAAATCGGTTCAGATTTAGATATAGCTCCCATATATATCTTTCGCCCGATATATGGGCCCAGAAGCCAGAGTTTTACCCTGATTTCCCGAAAGATATATATGGGACCTATATCCAAATCTGAGTTAATTTCTTCCCAAATCAATAGGATTCTATTCTGACAAAAAAACAAATTCGTAGTTAACTAAAACTGCGAATTACCCGCCGAAAAAATAGGATTATCTCCGGGAGCAAAACAATATTTTGTCCATTATTGTTGAATAATGATAAGAATTATCAGAATAAATTCGGGTAATTCACTAAACCCAAAGTGAACTACACTTGAACCTCCCTTTATGACAAAAAATGTTGTTTTCTCGCCAACCATAAAAATAGTTATCGAAATCCGATACATAATGTCCGAAAAAATAACATGGATGTTATATGTTCAACGTCCAAATATAACATTCTAGGCTCTAGGAGATGATCAAATTCCATCTCTGGATGTAGACTTTGATCACAAAAAGATATTCACAAACAGACGGACGGACATGGCTAGATTGATTCAGAGGCCGACTTTGCATCCTAACATCAAGAAAGGTGCAAATTTATGGATCTAAAAGAACGCTATATATCGATTTTAATGCAATATGTTGCAGGCATCTATATAGGCAGATAGCTATTTTCACTTTCTAATGTTAAATATTTATGAAAATGCATAAATCATCTAGGATGAGTATTAAAGACATTGCTGTACTACTAAGAAAATTTAAATTACTCAAGCACATTTATTGATAAAATGCCTTATATATTAGTCTAACCATATTGATTCGATATGGTGTTATAGTAACAGGTTGGCTGATAAGTCCCCGGTATAACAAAGAAAAACACATTTTTGTGTCAAAATTCGTTTTTATTATTCAACATAGTTCCCTTTAAGAGCGATACAACGATTATAACGACCTTCCAATTTTTGATACCATTTTGGTAGTACTCCTTAAAATAGGCTTCAGTTTCGGCGATCACCTCTTCATTGCAGCAAAATTTTTTCCCTGCGAGCATCCTTTTGAAGTCTGAGAACAAGAAAAAGTCTCTGGGGGCCAGATCTAACGAATACGGAGGGTGGGGAAGCAATTCGAAGCCCAGTTCATGCATTTTTGCCATAGTTCTCAATGACTAGTGGCACGGTGCGTTGTCTTGGTGGAACAACACTTTTTTCTTCTTCATATGGGACCGTTTTGCCGCGATTTCGACCTTCAAACGCTCCAATAACGCCATATAATAGTCACTGTTGATGGTTTTTTCCTTCTCAAGATAATCGAAAAAATAAATCCATGCGCATCCCAAAAAACGGAGGTCATTACTTTGCCAGCGGACTTTTTAGTCTTTTCACGCTTCGGAGACGGTTCACCGGTCGCTGTCCACTCAGCCGACTGTCGATTGGACTCAGGAGTGTAGTGATGGAGCCATGTTTCATCCATTGTCACATATCGACGGAAAAACTCGGGTGTATTACGTGTTAACAGCTGCAAACACCGCTCAGAATCATCAACACGTTGTTGTTTTTGGTCAAATTTGAGCTCGCGCGGCACCCATTTTGCACAGAGCTTCCGCATATCCAAATATTGATGAATGATATGACCAACACGTTCCTTTGATATCTGTAAGGCCTTTGCTATCTCGATCAACTTCATTTTACGGTCATTCATTTTGTAGATTTTTTTGATGTTTTTGTCGGTAACCACCTCTTTCGGGCGTCCACTGCGTTCACCGTCCTCCGTACTCATTTCACCACGCTTGAATTTTGCATACCAATCAATTATTGTTTATTTCCCTGGGGCAGAGTCCGGAAACCCAAGTTTTTGCTTCCACCGTATTTTTTCCTGTCAGAAAACAGTATTTTATCAAAGTACGAAATTCCTTGTTTTCAATTTTTTTTTACAATAACAAAAGTTGCTTCACAAAAGACACTCTATCTCACAAACTAATAGATTTACAGAAGTCAAATTTTGACACGAATCATTTGAAGGTTGATACTATATAAGAATTATATGCATTTAATACTAGCGACGCCATCTATGTGTCAGACCGTGGACTTATCAGCCAACCTGTTAAGACAAAAATATTATCCCAATTGGAAGATAACTATTGCGGATTTTAATAGTATTTATAATTTAATATTATTTTGTGTTTCATACTAATTTTATAATTGAAAGTAATTAATGCTTTAATTTTTCTCACATACAGTTTAAAATGATGCATATTAATAATGATGGGAAGAAATTGATGAACAAATCATTTAAATACCCTGGTGGCAGTTAATTTAAACTATCTCATGACAGCATGCAGTCTTATCACGCAATCATAAATTTGGTTAGATTAGAAAAGATACAACAACATGCCTTGTCTTATTACATTTAAATTATTTGTTATTATCGTTAATATGAGAAAGAAGCTAAGTCCATGTTAACATAGTTTTTACCACTAGTGATTGTAGTCATAGAAAATACTTCGAAGATCGTATATCGTAAATATGATCAAATTTCATATTATTTGTTGCTTCATGAAGTTGACTCAAAGTAAATTAGTTTTAGATAAATACGAAGACGAAAAATTAGCAAAACTGTTAATAATTCCACGTTAAATAGTAAATGCACTCCGTCACTTATCTCAGTAACATAAGCACTTATCAAATTGACCATATATTATTTTGTTTAATTTTAAATTTCTTTATTACATCATATTGGCTTGGACATTGACCTACCACAATGTGCTAATCAAAACAAATGACTTGTACTCGTATATTATTAGGTGCTATTATGATGTATTGGAACGTAGAACAGAGGCCTCTCTCGATAATCGTGTTGTTTCGATGATAATGGGTATAGTTTAGAATGCCAAATGCACAGTGTGACGAAAATGGCACAAAAGGAAGACTTATTTTATTAACTCCTCCTATAGTAGTTTAATTTTGTTATAGAAATAAAATTTTGAAAAAATTTTGTAAATAGATAAAATCTTGACAAATGTTACTATGGAAATACAATTTTGACAAAATTTTCTATATAAATATAATTAAAACAAAATCTATAGAAATACAATTTTGATAAAATTTTCTAGAGAAATATAATTTTAATAAATTTTTTCATAGAAATACAATTTTAAGAAAATTTTCTATAGAGATAAAAGTTTGACAAAATTTTCTATAGAAATGAAATTTAACAAAAAAATGACTATAGAAATAAAATTTTAAGAAAATTTTTTATAGAAATAAAATTTTGACATAATTTTCTATAGAAATAAAATTTTGACAAAATTTTCTATTGAAATAAAATTTTGACAAAATTTTCTATAGAAATAAAATGTTGACAAAATGTTCTATAGAAATGAAATTTAACAAAAAAAATTCTATAAAAAATACAATTTTGAGAAAATTTTCTATAGCAATAAAATTTTGACATAATTTTCTATAGAAATAAAATTTTGACAAAATTTTCTATTGAAATAAAATTTTGACAAAATTTTCTATAGAAATAAAATGTTGACAAAATTTTCTATAGAAATAACATTTTGACAAAATTTTCTAAGGAAATAAAATTTTGACAAAATTTTCTAAAGAAATAATATTTTGACAAAATTTTATGTAAAACAAAATTTTATGTCAAATAAAATTTTATATAAAATGAGAAAATTTTCTATAGATATAAAATTATGACAAAATTTGCGTTTTTATACCCTCCACCATAGGATGGGGGGTATATTAACTTTGTCATTCCGTTTGTAACACATCGAAATATTGCTCTAACAACCATGCAAAAATTGGTCCACATCGGTCCATAATTATATATAGCCCCCATATAAACCGATCCCCCGATTTGGCTTTCGGAGCCTCTAAGAGAAGCAAATTTCATCCAATCCGGCTGAAATTTGGTACATTGCGTTAGTATAGGGTCTTTAACAACCATGCAAAAATTGGTCTACATCGGTCCATAATTATATATTGCCCCCATATAAACCGATCCCCAGATTTGGCTTGCGGAGCCTCCAAGAGAAGAAAATTTCATCCGATCCGGCTAAAATTTGGTACATGGTGTTAGTATATGGTCTCTAACAACTATGCAAAAATTGGTCTATATCGGTCAATAATTATATATAGCCCCCATATAAACCAATCCCTCGATTTGGATTGCGGTGCCTCTAAGAGAAGCAAATTTCATCCGATCCGGCTGAAATTTGGTACATGGTGTTAGTATATGGTCTTTAACAACCATGCAAAAATTGGCTTGCATGCAAAAATTGGTCTACATCGGTCCATAATTATATATAGCCCCCATATAAACCGATCCCCAGATTTGGCTTGCGGAGCCTCCAAGAGAAGAAAATTTCATCCGATCCGGCTAAAATTTGGTACATGGTGTTAGTATATGGTCTCTAACAACTATGCAAAAATTGGTCTATATCGGTCAATAATTATATATAGCCCCCATATAAACCAATCCCTCGATTTGGCTTGCGGTGCCTCTAAGAGAAGCAAATTTCATCCGATCCGGCTGAAATTTGGTACATGGTGTTAGTATATGGTCTTTAACAACCATGCAAAAATTGGTCCATATCGGTCCATAATTATATATAGCCCCCATATAAACCCATCCCCAGATTTGGCTTGCGGAGCCTCTAAGAGAAGCAAATTTCATCCTATCCGGCTGAAATTTGGTACATGGTGTTAGTATATGGTCTGTAATGACCATGCAAAAATTGGTCCACATCGGTGCATAATTATATAGCTCCATATAAACCGATTATCAGATTTGACCTCCGGAGCCTCTTGGAAGGCCAAAATTCATCTCATTCAGTTGATATTTGGTACGTGGTGTTAATATATGGCCTCAAACACCCATGCAAAAATTGGTCGAAATCGGTCCATAATTATGTATGGCCCCCATATAAACCGATCCCCAGATTCAACCTCCGGAGCCCCTTTGAAGAGCAAAATTCATCGGATTCGGTTGAAATTTGTTACGTGATGTTAGTATATGGTATCCAACAACCATGCATGAATTGGTTCATATCAGTCCTTAATTATATATAGCCCCCATATAAGCCGATCCCCAGATTTGAACTCCGGTGCCTTGTGGAGAAGCAAAATTCATCCGATCTGGTTGAAATTTGGTACGTGGTGGTAGTATATGATATTTATCAACCATGCCAAAAGTGGTCCGTATCAGTCAATAATCATATATAACCGATCACGAGATTTGGTTTTGGAGCCTCTTGGAGGAGTAAATTTCCTCCGAGTCAGTTGAAATTTGGTACATTGTGCTAGTATTTGGCCGTTAACAACCATGCCTAACTAGGCCCATATCGGTCTATAGTTATATATAGCCCTCAGATAAATCGATCCCCAATCACACAAAAATTGGTCCATATCAAGTTCATAATTGTATATAGCCCCCATATAAGCGACACCCATCAATTCTGGCTCCCTACGTACCGTGCAAAAGTCCATATCGATTCGCAATTATTTGTAGACTTACATACCTTTTTGTCTAATACATACCACGTGTGGACTAACTCACAATTTAGAAAACGCTTTAAGATACCACAACCCAAGTAATTCGATTGTCGATGACAGTCTTTCTTAAAAGTTTCTACGCAATCCATGGTGGAGGGTACATTAGATTCGGCCTGGCCGAACTTACAGCCGTTTATACTTGTTTTTTTTTTGTTATTGTTGGTTTACTCTTTCTATAAAAATAAAATTTTTGCCATTTCGTTTGTAACTCATTGAAATATCGATTTCCCACTACATAAAGTATATACAGTGAAACCTCTCAAACTTGAACACTCTGAAAAACGGACACCTCACAAAAGTGGACAGTTGTCTGGGGACGTTTGCTATATTAAGACATTAAAATTAACCTCTTATAATTGGACATCTCTCAAATGTGGACAAAATTTAGGCGACCGTGGGTGTCCACCTTTCAGAGGTTTCACTGTGTTTTCTTGATCAGGGAGAAATTCTAAGACGATATAAGCATGTCCGTCTGTCTGTTGTAATCACTCTACGGCCTTCAATAATGGTGCTATTGTTCTGAAGTTTGGCACAGATTCGTTTTTTGTTTACAGGCAGGTCAAGTTCGATGAAGGGCTATATCGGTAAAAGTTTTGATATAGTCCCCATATAAACCGACCTCTTGGGCTTATAGAAACCATAGTTTTTATCCAAATTGACTGAAATTGGAAATCTAGAGGTATTTTAGGACCATCAAAAGGTGTACCGAAAATGGTGACTATCGGTTAATGTTTTGGTATAGCCTCCACATGAACCGATTTCCCGATTTTGCTTCTTGGGCATTTAGAAAATGTATTTTCTATCAGATTTGCCTGAAATTGAAAATCTAGAGGTATTTTAAGACCAAAAATTGGTGTGTTGATAATTGGGGTATCGGTCCAAGTTTTTTTATAGCCCCCATATAGACCGATCTTTCGATTTTACTTCTTGGGCTTCTAGAAACTATATTTATAATCCGATTTGCCTGCAATTGGGACCATAAAGAGATGTGTCGAAAATGGTCTGTACCGGTCCATGTTTTGGTGTAGCCCCCAAAATGTCTGATCTCGCGGTTTTACTTCTTGAGCTTGTAGAATTCGTCGTTTTTACCCAATTTGTCTGAAATTTGAATTCTAGAGGTATTTCAGGATCTTTAAGAGGTGTGTCGAAAATGATGAGAATTGGTCCATGTTTTGGTATAGCCCCCATATAGACTAACCTCCCGAACTTTTTTTTTGGGCTGCTAGAATCTGTAGTTTTTATTATCCACTTTGCCTGAAATTGGAAACCTAGGTATTTTAGGATCTCAAATATGTCAGCTAAATATGGTGTGTATCGAGCCATGTTTTGGTATAGCCCCCATATAGACCGATCTCCCGATTTAACTCCTTGGGTTTCTAGAAATCGTAGTTTTTATACGATTTGCCCGGAAACGTAAATATACTGGTATTTTAGACCCTCAAAAATCTGTATCGCATTTATTTTTACCGGTCCATTATGTAAGGCATCGATATAGAGCGATTTCACTTCTGAGGGTATAGCAGGCGCACTGATCATAAAAATTGCTTGCAACTGAAAGTAAAGTTTCCAGATAATGGCGGTAAAAATCTACAGATTTAAGATTTCAAATCAGGGATTTATTTCATCATTTACACGATATGTTTATGATTTCTCTAAAACTCAAACAAATTGTTTCTTATAAATCCAGAATCTGATCTAGTCTTCATAGGTAGAATCTTAAAATTTATCTTCGGGAAGCGTACTGGTTGAACTGATCTGCTTGGGAGAATATCTGTAATCATATAACCTGAAATTTTATATATTATCAAGTAACCCGCTATGGCGAAAAGTTTTCAAAGTAAACTATTAAATTTTCTATAGAAATAAAATTTTAACACAATTTTTTATAGCAATAAAATTTTAAGACAATTTTCTATAGAAATAAAATATTGACCAAAGTTTCTATCGAAAACAAATTTGACAAGTTTTTGTATAAAAATATAATTTTGAAAAAATTTGTATTGAAATAAAGTTCTTTCGAAATAAAATTTAAAAAAATTTAGAAATAAAGTTTTGACAAAATTTTCTATAGAAATAAAGTTTTGACAAAATTTTCTATAGAAATAAAGTTTTGAAATTTTAAATTTTGATAAAATTATGACAAATTTTTTTGACAAAAATTTCTATAGAAATAAAATTTTAAGTAAATTTTCTATACAAATAAATTTTTAAGAGCTATAAAAAATAATTATTTTACGATTTAATAATATTTTTTGATATTAAATGCCAAATTTGGCTGCTATGTTGAACACTGTGTGATAAATAAACAAGTATATACAGCAGTAAGTTCGGCCGGGCCGAATCTTAAATACCCACCACCATGAACCAAATATTAGGGTTTCCTTTGAAATTTCAGGAGGGCTTGAGGACTTGAGGACACTTCCCGAAGATAGATTTAAAGATTTCACCTATGAGGACTATATCAGATTCTGGATTTATAAGAACCATTTTTGTTTGAGGTTTAGAGGAATCATTAACATCTCTTGTAAGTGTGCAAGAAAATTATAAAATAGCGTCTTGATTTGAAATCTTAAATCTCTAGAAGTAAAATCTGGAAATTTTACATTGAGTTTCAAGCAATTTTCATTATCAGTGCGCCTTCTACACCCTCAAGAAGTGAAGTCGGTCTATATGGAGGCATGTTTTTGTGAGCCTAAAATACCAGAATATTTACAATTTCAGGCATATCAGATAAAAACTACGGTTTCTAGAAACCCAAGGAGTTAAATCGGGAGATCGTTCTTATGGGGGCTATACTAAAATATGGACCGATACTCACCATTTTCGGCACACCTCTTTGTGACCCGAAAATACCTCTAGATTTCCAATTTCAGGCAAATAGGATAAAAACTTCGGATTCTAGAAGCCCAAGAAGTAAAATTGGGAAATCGATCTATATGGGGGCTATACCAAAATATGGACCGATACTCACCATTTTTGGCACGCGTATTTGTGGTCCTACAATACCTCTCTATTTCCAATTTCAGGTAAATTTAATAAAAACTGCGATTTCTATAAGCCCAAGAAGTAAAATCGGGAGATCGGTCTATATGGGGGCTATACCAAAATATGGACCGATACTCACAGTTTTTGGCACACGTATTTGTGGTCCTACAATACCTCTAGATTTCCAATTTCAGGTAAATTGAATAAAAACTGCGGTTTCTATAAGCCCAAGACCCCAAATCGGGAGATCGGTCTATATGGGGGCTATACCAAAATATGGACCGATACTCACAATTTTCGGCAAACGTATTTGTGGTCCTACAATACCTCTAGATTTCCAATTTCAGGTAAATTGAATAAAAACTGCGTTTTCTATAAGCCCAAGAAGTAAAATCGGGAGATCGGTCTATATGGGGGCTATACCAAAATATGGACCGATACTCACAATTTTTGGCAAACGTATTTGTGGTCCTACAATACCTCTAGATTTCCAATTTCAGGTAAATTGAATAAAAACTGCGGTTTCTATAAGCCCAAGAAGTAAAATCGGGAGATCGGTCTATATGGGGGCTATACCAAAACGTGGACCGATACTCACCATTTTTGGCACACCTCTTTATGGTCATAAAATACCTCCAGATTTCAAATTTCAGGCAAATTGGATAAAAACTACGATTTCTATAAGCCCAAGACCCCAAATCGGGAGGTCGGTTTATATGGGGACTATATCAAAACCTGGACCGATATAGCCCATCTTCGAACTTGACCTGCCTGCAGACAAAAGACGAGCTTGTGCAAAATTTCAGCACGATTGCTTCATTATTGAAGACTGTAGCGTGATTACAACAGACAGACAGACAGACGGACATAACGATGTCGTCTTAGAATTTCTCCCTGATCAAGAATATATATACTTTATATAGTCGGAAATCGATATTTCGATGTGTTACAAACGGAATGACAAACTTATTATACCCCCGTCACCATCCTATGGTGGTGGGTATAAAAATATTTGCATCTCTATCGCTTCAAAAGTAAATTGCAATTTAACAGTATTGCATAGAGCTTCGTGGTGGCCACTTCTAAATCAGCAAGTTTACTATAATTATTTCTACGAATGCCTCGAAATTACGTAGTTATTTTATTAATCATCATATCAAATATTTCCCCAATAATTTATGGAGCAAAAATACTTTCAATTTTTGGTTTTCCCGGACCATCGCAATATATTTTCATAACCCCCCTACTAAAGGCTTTGGCGGAGAGAGGTCATGAAGTCGTTTCAATATCTACGTTTCCTCAAAAAGAGCCGATTAAAAATTTCCGTGACATTGCAGTAATGGAAAATTCGCAACTTTATGACAGTAAGTAAAAAACAAATGTGGCAGTTCTTTTAGCTATCAAAGATTTTTTTTATTTCTCATTTCAGAAATTACTTCGAATTTTGCCAAGGGTAACAAAAAGTCCTTTATTGAAGAAATCGTGGATTTGGGAAAATCCGGTGAATATATGGCAACAAATGTTTTAGAAAATCCTCAAGTTAAAAAGTTAATGACCTCAGAGACATTCGATTTAATTATTTTGGAGATATTTTACTCGGAAGCTTTATTGGGGTTGGGAGAACATTTCAATGCTCCCATTGTGGCAGTGTCCACATTTGGTACCGTAAATTTCATGGATGATATGGTAGGAAATCCTTCACCGCTTTCGTATATTCCACATATGGCCCTACCATATGGCAATCGCATGACCTTGAAAGAACGTATAACCAATGTTTTGGTCCAAGCAATGGATAATTTAAGTTTCCAATATCTATTGTTGCCCTATCAAGAGCGGATTTATAAGAAATATTTTGCCAAAGCCACATTATCGCTAGAAAAGGCCCGTCGAAATGTTTCTTTGGTTTTATTGAATGATCATTTCTCTTTAAGAGCTCCTCGACCATATGTTCCCAATATGATAGAAGTGGGTGGGTTACATATAAATCCCCACCCAGATCCTTTACCCAAAGATTTGCAGACTTTATTGGATAAATCTCAAGAAGGTGTTATATATTTTTCATTGGGATCAAATGTCAAAAGTAAAGATCTATCACCAGAAGTTCAAGAAATATTTCTTCAGACTTTTAAAGAATTGAAAGTGACAGTTCTATGGAAATTCGAAAATGATAAAATGCCTCAGAAGCCAGATAATGTAATCATTAGAAAATGGTTTCCTCAACACTCAATATTGGCCCACCCTAATATTAAACTTTTCATCTCCCAAGGAGGTTTTCTTAGTACCGCAGAGACCATCTATTTTGGCAAACCCGTTTTAGGTATACCCTTCTTGGGTGATCAATTTATGAATGTCAAATATGCTAGAAAATCCGGATATGCTTTATCTTTAAGTCTGGATGAAATAACCAAAGATTCATTGAAATCTTCAATTATGGAGTTATGGCAAAATCCCAGTTATACACAAAATGTACAAAAGCTTTCGAAAATTTTCCGTGATACACCCTTATCACCACTGGAAACTTCAATCTATTGGATCGATTATGTTCTAAGGCATAAAGGCTGTCCCCATATGCATGTTGCTGGTAATGATTTGGGTTTCATTCAATATCATAATATTGATGTATTTTTAATTTTGGCAATGGGATCGATATTGATAATATTCATGATCATGATAATTGTAAGGAAAATTAAATATCTCTGTTTTGTAAAACCGAATATGAAAGAAAATACCATAAATAAATCTAAGACAAAACTAAGTTAGGGAAAAACTAAAAAAAAAATTTAAAAAAAAAAAATTAAACCAAAATGAGTTTTTTTATACAAACGATAAGGGTTTGGCAAGAACACACTTCGTTATACCCTCCACCACAGGATGGGGGTATATTAACTTTGTCATTCCGTTTGTAACACATCGAAATATTGGTCTAAGACCCCATAAAGTATATATATTCTGGGTCGTGGAGAAATTCTGAGTCGATCTGAGCATGTCCGTCCGTCCGTCCGTCTGTTGAAATCACGCTAACTTCCGAACGAAACAAGCTATCAACTTTAAACTTGGCACAAGTAGTTGTTATTGATGTAGGTCGGATGGTATTGCAAATGGGCTATATCGGCCCACTTTTACGTATAGCCCCCATATAAACGGACCCCCAAATTTGGCTTGCGATTGCTCTAAGAGAAGCAAATTTCATCCGATCCGGCTGAAATTTGGTACATGGTGTTAGTATATGGTCTCTAACAACCACGCAAAAATTGGTCCATATCGGTCCACTTTTACGTATAGCCCCCATATAAACCGATCCCCCGATTTGGCTTGCGGAGCCTCTAAGAGAAGCAAATTTCATCCGATCCGGCTGAAATTTGGTACATGGTGTTAGTATATGGTCTCTAATAACCATGCAAAAATTGGTCCACATCGGTCCATAATTATATAAAGCCCCCATATAAACCGATCCCCCGATTTGGCTTGCGGAGCCTCTAAGAAACGAAAATTTCATCCGATCCGGTTGAAATTTGGTACATGGTGTTGGTATATGTTCTCTAATGACCATGCAAAAATTGGTCTATATCGGTCCATAATTATATATAGCCCCCATATAAATCGATTCCCAGATTTGTCCTCCGGAGCCTGTTGGATGAGCAAAATTCATCCGATCCGGTTGAAATTTGGAACATGGTGTTAGAATGCGGTCTCTAACAAACACGCAAGAAGTGGTCCATATCGGTCCATAATTATATATAGCCCCCATATAAACCGTTCCCCAGATTTGATCTCCGGAGCCTCTTGGAGGAGCAAAATTCATCCGATCCGGTTTAAATTTGCAACGTGGTGTTAGTATAAGACCGCTAATATCATGCCAAAATTGGTCCATATCGGTCTATAGTTATATATAGCCGATCCCCAATCACACAAAAATTGGTCCATATCGGTTCATATTCATGGTTGCCACTCGAGCCAAAAATAATTTACCAAAATTTTATTTTTATGGAAAACATTGTCAAAATGTTATTTCTATAGAAAATTTTGTCAAAATTTTATTTCTATAGAAAATTTTGTCAAAATTTTATTTCTATAGAAAATTTTGTAAAAATTTTATTTCTATAGAAAATTTTGTCAAAATTTTATTTCTATATAAAATTTTGTCAAAATTTTATTTCTATAGAATTTTTTTTTCCAAATTTTATTTCTATAGAAAATTTTTCCAAATTTTACTTCTATAGAAAATATTGTCAAAATTTTATTTTGTCAAAATTTTATTTCTATAGAAACTTTAAACTTAATTATATACGTATTTAATCGGCCTTTTTTAGTTTAATATATACTATGTTAATATTAAGAACGTGTAACAGCCCTTTAAGTACTTCCAATATATATGAACGATTACTTGTACTAAAGTATATTTTCTATCAGCAGATGGCGCATATATCTATTTTCTTAATTCGAAATATTACTCTCACTTAATTTTTTAACGAAACCATGTAATAGCTTTTAAGTAAAAATGAAATAAATGATCACTTTGGATTTAACACTTAAACTGTTCGGTAAGCTTTTCACTCCATTCCACCTGGTGAGGTTTTTGTCAAGCCTGAAATACCTTTCTTCCCATTTCATATCGTTACCGCGAACGAGGTGATAATTCGTCGATGCTTTGTCAATCCAATCGAGAACCAACATAGAGAACCAGAGAATCCATTTAATCATTTGGTCCTTACGAACCAGATTTCTAAATTGGTTACTTATTTCATATACGGATTGAGTCAGCACCCATAACATCCTTTACATCACTATTGGATCATCTCGTCTATTCCAAGTCAACGTTCCAGGTTTGTCAATCTTCTCTAAGGTATGTACATTCTCATATGTCAATGTACAATTAGTTGCAAATAAACTAGCAAAAGCGTGTCAGCAATCGGAATATACTCGGGCGTTTTTGAGGAAAATCGCCGTTCAGTTTCATACGAAATACATTTCTATAAACTCGGATTTTTTATCGGAAATTTAATCAGAAAGAGTGCGTAGAAATCATTTATAATTTGTCCGAGAATCTATGCCAGCGCACATTTTACTGTTGCTATATGTGAAGAGGATTAAGTGGAAAATTCCCCTTAACCAAATATAAGAGTGTTGTTTCTTATTTATATTGCGAAAGCCATAGCGAGAAATTCAATATATTAAAAAAAAATCGTATTGCAATTGGTGTACGGGTGAGAAATCACATACGAAAAGAAAAGTGAAAGTAAGAATTGCATTCGAAGAAGTGGATTTATTTTTTAGAGGAAATATATTGAAAGAGGTTAATATATTAGTGTTTCCAATCAAGGTTTAATTCATAACCTCAATTCGACCTCTTCTTTTACGTGGCTTATATGTTCCACACTTTCGTTTTAATACGAATGAAATTATGAGTGTATAGCCGTTATTCTTCTTATCATCACATATATTCATCGGTATGTAACATTTTTTTCTTATTTCTTTTCGTATTCGCTCGTTGATATCTCATATATATGTTCATAATTTCCCTTTACATATTGTACTGACTCGTTGAAATTGTACTCTTCTTTTTTTGTTCATACCTACTCGTTAGTTCACGACGTAGAAAGAAAGCGAAGATACAATTTTTTTTCCAGTTGTCATATATCGATGCTGCTCATTCCAGTCGGAATAGTTAATTCGTTCCATATTATTTTTTGCATACTGCCATTCCAGCATATTACTCTTTACTCGTTGTGGAATCACTTCCCATTACTTTTCGTGCAAGAAGAAGATGATATTTTACATAATATTGTAAACGAAATAAGTTTTCTTCGATTTTTATTTTAGTAGAAACCTTCATGGTGCATTTAAAAAAATTTTTTCGCACGGAATAAATGCAGAGCCATTGTGCTGAAATTAGTCCTGCAGTATTGATGTAATATGCTCATTTTCGCACGAAATTATATTTCTTTAGATTATTTCGCACGAAAAATTTGATTTACTGGCAACTTTAATTCTATATATATTATTAAAATAAAGACGGAAGGTTTTCTCAGTTTAATATCTTTACATTTTGCCTTTATCTTATTTATTTTCGTAGTCCGTGAATTTGATAAAGACAAGCTATTTTTTATTTCTGAAAACTGAAGATACAATATATTTTACGATCCGAAATTTTTTGTCTATAAAATAAAACCAAAATACCAAGCTATTTCTAAAACTATTTTGTGGATTTGTTTACAAATTAAGCTTTCCAACTCCTTAAGATTTTGGGGAACCACGTTTCGGAAGAACTAATATTTCATTTTGTTTTAATCTGTATTTTACTATGAATCCATTACATCGGTTTATTCGTGCTAACGATAAATTAGTTCAATTCGAGGAACAGATGACAGATACGCTCATCGCCACTTCCACAACTTTTGCCTTGGAAGTTCATCGGGAGGAACTTAAGGCAATGTGGGGGACTATCAAGGGCCTTTATGAAAAGTGTACGGAGGCATTACTTACTAGGGAAGACGATGACAAAAAGGAAAAAGAAAAGGGGGATAAGAATCAAGGCGGGGAGGAGAGTACAGACTCCGAGACCGATTCGGACCTAAACATGGTTAATTCTCGATACTACAACTCGTATGAGGCGTACGTTCGAATTGTTTCTAAAATAAGCGCTAGTATCCAAATGCGGTCCCAAGCTCCCAATTGTAATTCACAGTCTTCGTCCTCGAACTCCAGTTTCCATTTGCCTCCATGCGATACAGAGTCTTTTAAAGGCGACTATCATTCTTGGCCTACATTTCGGGACATGTTCTCCGCTGTCTACATCCAAAATGCCAATCTATCAAATGTCCAAAAACTGTTCCATCTCCGGAAAAAGACAGAGGGAGAAGCTCATGAAATAGTTAAAAGCTGTCCATTAACAAATAGTGGATTTGATATTGCTTGGCAGAATCTTAAGGAAAGGTTTGAGAATAAGAGAATGTTAGTCCACAGTCAACTGAAAATTTTATTCAATCTACCTGCTGTTTGCTCTGAATCTAGTGAAGATATAAAAAATCTTCGTCGTGACATTAATTCGTGCATTTCTTGTCTTCGATTATATGATATTGAAATATCAAACTGGGATCCCATTTTTGTTTATATTTGTTCAACGAAACTGCCCAGAGTAACTCTTTCTTTATGGGAACAGTCAGTGGAAGACAAAAAGGATATTTCCAAGTGGTCAGACTTGAATGCATTTCTATCCAGTAGATATCAGACTCTTGAGACGGTGTCTGAAGTTAAGGGTTCTTCAAATAGTAATAAGCTTGGTCCATCAAACTCCACAGTAACCAAACATTCAAATTATCTGAAAAAAGTAAATTCACATCATACAAGGGTGTCTGTTCCCCCTTTTGATTATCCTTGCAAGTTATGCATCAATGAGATTCATCCTATTAGGAAATGCCCTAAATTCTTACAAATGAATCACGATGAACGACGGAATTCCATAAAGAAACTGGGGCTATGTATTAACTGCTTTGCTGGTACCCATACCATAAAGGATTGCAAAAGCTCCTTCAATTGTTCTCTTTGCCACCAACGCCACAATACCCTAATACATCGGGATGAAAAGAAATCGGATAAACAAAAACCTTATCCTAAACCGAGAGATACAATGAGGGCACAGAGTCGTTCACATTCAGAATTACAGTCCACTAATCCTAATGTTATAGTGAACGTCCCTGAACCGTCGACATCCGGGAAAAGCATTCAAACTTGTTTCGCTTCGAATTCACAAAATGTGCTTTTGGGGACTGCCGTCGTTCAAATTAATCATATGGGGTTAAAATATTTCGTCAGGGTATTAATTGATTCGGGGTCCCATGGTACATTTATCACCGAAAGAATATTCCACATACTCAAGCTCCCTTCAAGACCTATTGACGCCGAAATATCGGGTCTCAATGGAATCACATCTGCTAAAGCTAGAAAAATAGCTACATTTTCCGTTTCTCCGCGTTGTGAATCCAATTTGGAAATTTCTATAGACGCCCTCGTCGTTCCGAAATTGTCGGAAAATTTACCTTCCAACTCTATTAATCCCAGTCTCTTAAAGGAATTCCCTGACATTAATTTAGCTGATCCGAAATTCTATACAAGTTCTCGCATAGATATGCTGATAGGAGCTGACATATTCAATAAAATTTTGTTGGATAATGTAAAGCGCAATATATGTGGATCCCTTATAGCTCAGGAAACCATTTTCGGATGGATTGTCACTGGGCCTATTCAAAATGATCAAATTTCGTCCTTTTCAAATATTGTTTCATTTTTCACAGAGTGTACCTTAGAAAAACAGTTGGAACGATTTTGGGAAGTGGAAAATTTCCCACAAAAGCCACTCCTTTCACATTCCGACATTCTGTGTGAAAAATTGTATTCCGAGACTACGGAAAGGGATAAGGATGGGAGATATGTTGTATCCCTTCCCTTTAAGCAGTCTTTTTACGAAAATTCCAAAATGCTTGGTCAGTCCCGGTCCATCGCGTATGCCCAATTTTTAAAGAACGAATATCGTCTATCCAAAGACGTTGGACTTCGTGATAAGTACAATTCCATTCTCGAAGAATACATAGAGTTAGGACATATGGAACATGTTGCCCCACCCTCCATGGCAGAATTTCCAAAACATTTTTATTTGCCACACCACGCAGTATTCAAGCCAGAAAGCACAACCACTAAGATAAGAGTAGTTTTTAACGCTTCCTGTCGCACTTCCTCTGGAACCTCGTTAAACGACGTTCTTTACAGTGGTCCAATTTTACAAAATGATGTGACTATACTCATTTTGCGATGGCGATTCTTCCGTTTCGTATTCAACGCTGATATTGAGAAAATGTATCGGCAAATTAGAGTCCATCCGAAGGATACTCCATTCCAAAGAATTCTATTTCGATCTTGTGATGATGCAACCATGCAAGACTACGAATTAAAGACCGTGACTTTTGGTGTCAACGCTGCTCCATATTTGGCTATCAGAACCTTGCTTCAATTGGCAAATGACGTCAAAGACACTTTCCCACTTGCTAAACGAATTATTGAAGAATCGATGTATGTAGATGATGTCTTAGCTGGCTGCCATGAGGTCAACTCATGTATCTCCGCCAGAGACCAACTAATTTCGGCTCTTAAATCCGCTGGATTTCCTCTTCGTAAATGGGCATCCAATTGCCCCGAATTGCTAAAGGATATTCCAAGATCGCACTTATTGAAGGACGACTTTCTCTGTTTTCATGATACAAGCCAAGCTAAGACTTTAGGAATCAAATGGAACGCGAAGTCTGATAACTTTTTTTTTGAATCAAAGCCATTTTCTAATAATTCGAATTTTTCAAAGAGAGAAGTGCTTTCCGAAATAGCAAAGATATATGATCCCGCGGGATGGTTGGCTCCAATAGTGGTTCTGGCAAAAATTCTCATGAGGAAAATATGGCTTTCCAAAGTTGGGTGGGATGAATTCATTACTACCGAATGTCTCGTAGAGTGGAAGAAATTTCTGAAAAGTTACTCGATAATTGAGAGTATTAAGTTGCCAAGGTGGATTTCTTACTCTCCTCGTTGTGAGATACAATTTCACGCATTCTGTGATGCATCAGAGAATGCATACGCTGTTGCAATATATACACGAGTAAAACTGGACGATACTCATATAATCGTTCGGTTGCTTACGTCCAAAACCAGAGTTTCTCCAGTTAAAAGTATCTCAATTCCAAAGCTAGAATTATGTGGTGCAGCCTTACTGTCCGAAGTTGTGAAATCAGTGATCCCTTCAATGCAAATTTCCGCCTATGAAGTTTTCAAATGGACTGACTCTACCATCGTGCTGTCTCGGCTCCAACAGCCCCCTTGTCATTGGAAGGTATTTGTGGCAAATAGAATCTCTACCATTGCTAATAATGTTGGGACAGACAACTGGTTCCATGTGGACTCAAAGTCAAATCCAGCTGATCTGGCAAGTCGCGGCGTGTATCCTCAAGAGTTAAAAGTTTCAAGATTATGGTGGGAAGGACCGGAATGGTTACAAAAACACAGTAATTTCTGGCCAAACCAACCCTCATTAAATTTGAACACTGATTTAGAAAAGAGAAATACTCTTGTTCATTCTGCATTTATTTCAAACTATGCAGACATTCTGGAAAGATTTTCCTCGTTTAACCGAGCCATTCAAGTAATTTGTTACATTTTTAGATTTTTACATCGAGGTCTTACCAAATACCGGTCTACACATGTCTATAGATCCATTGATTTAACTTCATTGGAGGTCAATTTTGTTAAGATTCGACTCATAATTTTAGCACAAAGGGCTTCATTTCCCGACGAGTACAAGGCTTTACTAGATAATAACGATATTAAAAGATCTTCGCATATTTTAAACTTAAATCCATTCCTAGACAAAGATGGCATAATTCGCGCCAATGGAAGACTTGCTTGCTCTTCGTTGACCTATAATGAGAAATTTCCAATTGTTCTACCTTATAGCTGCCAGTTTAGTAGACTCTTGATTCATTTTACACATGTTCTTTCGTTACACGGTGGAAACCAGCTAATAGTTCGTTTGATTCGATCACAATTTTGGATTCCCAAGTTGAAAAACTTGGCGAAAACTATTATCAACAAATGCAAAGTATGTACCATATACAAAAGAAAAACCAAATCCCAAATCATGGCTGCGCTTCCACCGGAAAGAACAACGATTAGTCGTCCATTTCATTGCACGGGCATTGATTTCGCAGGCCCCTTCGATGTTAAAAGTTCTTCTGTAAGGGGTTGTAAATCATCGAAAAGCTATGCTTGTATTTTTGTATGTTTCGAGACTAGGGCGATTCATCTCGAAGCCACGTCTTCCCTGTCCACTGCAACATTCTTAGCCGCTTTTCACCGATTTATATCTCGAAGAGGCTGCCCTTTGCATATATATTCTGATAATGGCACTAATTTCGTGGGTGCATCCAAGGATATAGCAAGGGATTTTCTTTCTGCTTCTCGCTCTAATTTGATTTCCCAAATGGTGCACCAGAACTTGTCATGGCATTTCATCCCACCTGGAGCTCCACATATGGGAGGATTGTGGGAAGCTGGAGTCCGAAGCTTTAAAACGCATTTTAAAAAAGTATCTGGGTCGCATAAATATACATTTGAGGAATTTTGCACTTTGCTAGCCCGAATAGAGGGGTGTCTTAATTCTAGACCAATATCCATTATGTCTGAAGATCCTACAGACCTTAATCCCCTTACTCCTGGACATTTCTTGACCGGTGGGCCAATTCTTACGCCACCAGAACCAACTATAGACACTCATCCAGAAACCGTAACGAACCGGTGGCAGCGCGTTAAGGCTCTCCACCACCATTTCTGTCAAAGGTGGAAGGTTGAATACCTACGTGAGCTTCATAAAAGAAACAAATGGAAATTTCCTGAAATGAACGTAGAGGTAAATTCAATTGTCATCATTCCGGAAGATAATCTTTCTCCAAATGAATGGAGAATCGGTCGTGTGGTTAGAGTTTATCCTGGAAAGGATAACCGGGTCCGAGTTGCTGATGTTTTTACTCAGAGAGGAACTATCACGCGTCCAATTGTTAAGCTAGTATGCTTACCTACCGATTAGATAACTTTACTTTTTACTTAATTTACTTCCAGAATGCCGAGAATAATAAAAAATCGTCCATCGCTGAAGAATCCACGATCTACCAAATTCAAACGTGTTTACAAATGTCGAGTATGTAATGATATCCACCCTCTACGCTTGTGTAAACGATTTTTGGCAATGAATCCATCTAGGCGTAGGCAAGAAGTAGAGCGACACGGGTATTGCCTAAATTGTCTCGCTCACAAGCATTCCAAACTTACGTGCTTCTCCAAATCAGGATGTCGCAAATGTAACCATAAACATCATACACTTCTTCATCGGCACGAAGATAGTGGCTCAGAAATAGCTCCAATTGAATTGGCCCGAAAATCACTGAAAGTAGAGTCTCAACAAATGGTAACAGTCCTTCCTACTATATTAGCAAAATTGTCGATCAACGGTCGATTGCATCCAATACGTATTTTAGTAGATACTGCATCCACTGTCAGTCGGATTTCAAGGGCAATAGTTTTAAAGTACGATATCCCAACAAAAGGTATGGAAGACTCCATTGTATGTACTGTCACGATATTTGCACGCACAGATAAAAAAGTTAGCTTTACCACTCTAATGAGGGTTGACAATCGGATTTCCCTAAAAACTCCTGGTAAAACCTTGCCCAAATCAATACAAGAACTACTACTATGGACTACCTTGTAATTTAGAAGACGGTGTTAGGAAGTTTTAAGATACCTTGTCATCGGCAAGTGTTACCGCAACCCAAGTAATTCGATTGTGGATGATAGTCTTCAGTAGAAGTTTGTACGCAATCCATGGTGGAGGGTACATAAGCTTCGGCCTGGCCGAACTTACGGCCGTATATACTTGTTTCTCATTCAATTACGAAATTAATTGATCCAATTAATTTTCTAATTGAAATGTCTTCATTGACACAAAAAAAAAATTCACGAAAAAATTTCCAATTAAAGACTTAATTGAGTTTTAAAAACTATTCAATTAAGAATTTTATTGATTCACAAAATTTTTTAATTGATACAAAAATCAACCACAAAAATTCATAGTATCAATTAATTTTTTAATTGACTTTCAATCAATTTTTTAATTGATACTGTCATTTCTGTGATTGAAAACATTTCAAAAAAAAAATTAATTGGAGCAATTAATTTCGTGATTAAAAAATATTTTTTTGTGTATACAGAAATAATAGTATCAATCAAACAAGTAAGTAAAGTCTAAAGTCGGGCGGAGCCGACTATATTATACCCTTCACCCCTATGTAGGCCAAAATTTGTGTTACCATCTCAACTACTTCACATTTGCTGGAAGCTATATAAAGGAGACAATTTTTTTACTTCTACAAAATCTCTAGAATTAATATTTAAATTGGCTAACGCTATCCAGTTAATTGGAGGGAACTTCCATTGCAAATGGGTCTAAAATGTGTAACAGTCTACCATATTTCCACAACTCTCATATTTTCCCAACTAATCTGAACCGATTTTGGCTAAATTTGACATGTATAGTTAGAATAATAATTCTGCTATCTATGCGAAATTTCACGTAAATGGGAGTATAACTTTGGCCCCCTGGTCATATGAGTGCAAATCGAACGGAAGATATATATGGGAGCCATACTTAAATCTGAACCGATTTCAACCAAATTTGGCACAATTACCGATACTACTAAACGTACTCCTTGTGCGAAGTTTGAAGCAAATCACGGCAAAACTCTGGCTTTTGAGACCATATAAGTCCAAATCGGGCGAAAGATATATATGTGAGCTATATTTAAATCTGAATCGATTTTGACCATATTTGGCACATAAAATAGTATCGTTAAAAGTACCGCTTGAGCAAAATTTGAAGTAAGTCAAGGCAAAACTCTGGCTTTTGAGACCATATAAATCCAAATCGGGCGAAAGATATATATGTGAGCTATATTTAAATCTGAACCGGTTTTAACAAAATTTGACACACTTAACGATACTATTAAACGTACTCCTTGTGCAAAATTTGAAGCAAGTCAGGGCAAAACTCTGGCTTTTGTGGCCATATAAGTTCAAATCGGACGAAAGATATATATGGGAGCTATATCTAAATCTGAACCGATTTCAATCAAATTTTCCAAGCATTGGTAGAATGTCAATTCTACTCTCTGTGCAAAATTTCACGAAGATCGGTAGTAAACTTTGGCCCCTGTGGTCATGTGAGTCTAAATTGGACGAAAGATATATATGGGAGCTATATCTAAATCTGAACCGATTTGGCTGATATTTTGCAAGATTTTCGAGATTTATAAAATATTTGGATGTACGGTATTTCAAGAAAATCGGTTGATAAACACGCTAACTATGACCAAATCGGGGATAAATATATATGGCAGCTATATCTAAATCTGAACCGATTTTTTCCAAAACCAATACCGATTGTCTCTGTCCCAAGAAACGGCCCTATGCCAAATTTGAGGACGATCGGACTTAAAGTGCGAGCTGTACTTTGTGCACAAAATTACATATACAGACAGACGGACATCGCTAAATCGACTCAGAATTTAATTCTAAGTCGATCGGTATACTAAAAGATGGGTCTATGAGCACTATTTATTGGCGTTACATACAAATGTACAAACTTATTATACCCTGTACCACAGTAGTGGTGAAGGGTATAAAAATGGTTTGTCCTCTCGAATCTCAAGAAGTCAAAACGAGGATAACATAAAACAAGTAAGGAAAGTCTAAAGTCGGGCGGGGCCGTCTATATTATACCCTGCACCACTTTGTAGATCTAAATTTTCGATACCATATCACATCCGTCAAATGTGTTGGGTGCTATATATAAAGGTTTGTCCCAAATACATGCATTTAAATATCACTCGATCTGGACAGAATTGGATAGACTTCTACAAAATCTATAGACTCAAAATTTAAGTTGGCTAATGCACTAGGGTGGAACACAATTTTAGTAAAAAAATATGGGAAACATTTAAATCTGAAGCAATTTTAAGGAAACTTCGTAAAAGTTTATTTATGATTTATCGTTCGATATATATGTATTAGAAGTTTAGGAAAATTAGAGTCATTTTTACAACTTTTCGACTAAGCAGTGGCGATTTTACAAGGAAAATGTTGGTCGAAATCAGAAAAACATATATATGAGAGCTAAATCTAAATCTGAACCGATGTCAACCAAATTTGGCACGCATAGCTACAAAGCTAATTCTACTCCCTGTGCAAAATTTCAACTAAATCGGAGTTAAAAATTGGCCTCTGTGGTCATATGAGTGTAAATCGGGCGAAAGCTATATATATGGGAGATATATCTAAATCTGAACCGATTTTAACCAAATTTGGCACGTATAGCTACAATGCTAATTCTACTCCCTGTGCAAAATTTCAAATAAATCGGAGTTAAAAATTGGCCTCTGTGGTCATTTGAGTGTAAATCGGGCGAAAGCTATATATGGGAGCTATATCTAAATCTGAACCGATTTCAACCAAATTTGGCACACATAGCTACAATGCTAATTATACTTTCTGTGCGAAATTTCAACTAAATCGGAGCAAAAAATTGGCCTCTGTGGTCATTTGAGTGTAAATCGGGCGAAAGCTATATATGGGAGCTATATCTAAATCTGAACCGATTTCAACCAAATTTGACACGCATAGCTACAATGCTAATTCTACTCCCTGTGCAAAATTTCAACTAAATCGGAGCAAAACATTGGCCTCTGTGGGCAAATGAGTGTAAATGGGTCGAAAGCTATATATGGGAGCTATATCTAAATCTGAACCGATTTGGCTGATATTTTGCAAGTTTTTCGAGACTCATAAAATATTCCGATGTACGGAATTTTAGGAAGATCGGTTGATATACACGCCAATTATGACCAGATCGGTGAAAAATATATATGGCAGCTATATCTAAATCTGAACCGATTTTTTTTCCAAAATCAATAGGGATCGTCTTTGAGCCGAAACAGGACCCTATACCAAATTTTAGGACAATCGGACTAAAACTACGAGCTGTACTTTGCACACAAAAATACATCAACAGACAGACAGACGGACGGACAGACAGACAGACGGACATCGCTAAATCGACTCAGAATTTAATTCTAAGATGATCGGTATACTAAACGATGGGTCTCAGACTTTTCCTTCTTGGCGTTACATACAAATGCACAAACTTATTATACCCTGTACCACAGTAGTGGTGAAGGTTATAAATATGGATCGGTATAGCTTAGTCTACGAAGGAATTTTTTATAACCAAAACTTTCATACGAGTATGACTTTAAGTTTTCATAATGAAAAATTTTCCAATTTCTCTCTCTCATTTGTGACATTTGAATATTGCAATTACATCCCACAAAGTAATCATAGTCGAGGCGCAACGCAAATCACATTTAAACCCTCCATAGAGTCGATAAAATACCCCCTTCTAAATTCATCTCAAAAGGACATGGTATAGGCCATAAAGGGATTTAGTGTTTTCACATCATCATAAACATGGCTAAAAGGACACATGCATTTACATAGCCACTGGTTGTAGTTAAAATGGTTATTCATATATATGGAGGGGGCGGGGATTTTTATTCACAGTCATATTCCTTCCATCATGGATAAATGGATGGACAGATGGATAGTCCGGGTTCTATTTTATTATTGAAAAGATTGTGCAAATATTTTGCGAATATGTTCTGCTGATTTGGCTTAAATGAAAATATCCGTTTACAGGCAGCAGGCATATATAAACAAACTGTGCCTGTGCTGTCGCTCTAACATTTCGCCATGACCATAAAAAGCCCTAAAGACATACAACCATAAAAAAAATCTAACAAAATTACACAGGCATTATTTCATGGCAAGGAAAGCGGAAAACTCATAAAATTCCGACTAATTAAAACTAGCTGAATGAAAGTTTGTGATATTAATTAATTGAAATAAACAGAAGCAAAATTCATTGCCAGCAAAGCCATGGTCGTTGGTTGGTTTAATTACCACAAAGAATAATGCTGATGATGGCAAGAGGCTATGGCAAAGGCATATGGGTGATATGTGATACAGGGAAATGCTTTAGTCAGTAAGGATTTAGAAGTTGATGAAGATTAGAGACATATGCATATTAAATAAAATTCATATTGAAGCATCTCATTTAAATAAACAGTGGAATATAGAAAAATTCCAAAATAAGCCCTCACAACGTTCTCTACAGGATGACGGCTTCATGATTATAACATACAGGCCGAATTGTATATACCCTCCTCAATGGATAGAGAGGAAAGTTCTTTTAAAGGCTGTCATCCACAATTGAATTACTTGGGTTGTGGTAACATTTGTCGATGTCTTCTAAATTGTAAGTTGGTCTAAATGGAATCTATGTTAGACAAAGATGTGCAGATTAAATACCTATATAAGGTAATTTCTGCAGAAAATTTTCTCAAAATTTTATTTCTACACAAAATTTCGTCAGAATTTTATTTCTATACAAAATTTTATGTTTTTTATTTTATTTTAATTTATTTTATTTTATTTTAATTTATTTTATTTTATTTTATTTTATTTTATTTTATTTTATTTTATTCTTTCCAATTTTTGGCAAATCGGATAATAATTGGGGTGTGTAAACGCCCACGAAGTCCAATGGGGAGATCGGTCTATAATTGAGCTATACCGAACCATTGACCGAATACTCACCATATTTTCGCACAACTATGGATGGACCTGCAGTCATGGTTACATGGTTAATCTACCAAAATTTGAAGAATATTTTTCTAAAAATCTACCAAGTTTAAACAAATATATACGGCCGTAAGTTCGGCCAGGCCGAATCTTATGTACCCTCCACCATGGATTGCGTAGAAACTACTACGAAATACTGTCATCGAATTACTTGGGTTGTGGTATCTTAAATCGTTTTCTAAATTGTGTGTTAGTCAATACGTGGTATATATAAGACAAAAAAGGTATGGGTAGGTAAGTCTACAAATAATTACGAATCGATATGGACTTTTGCACGGTACGTAGAGAGCCAGAATTGAAATATGGGGGTCGCTTATATTTGGGCTATATACAATTATGAACTTGATATGGACCAATTTTTGTGTAATTGGTGATCGATTTATCTGAGGGCTATATATAACTATAGACCGATGTGGACCTAGTTAGGCATGGTTGTTAACGGCCATATACTAGCACAATGTACCAAATTTCAGCTGACTCGTATGAAATTTGCTCCTCCAACAGGCTCCAAAACCAAATCTCGGGATCGGTTTAAAGGGTGATACGGTCAAGGGAAAACGCGTGTAAATAGGTGAAATCGTTTATTTAAAAAATCAAATGAAATTTCTTTTTCAAGTTCAATTAGTATAAAATTCAGGAAAAATATTCAGTTAGGCTTTCCCTTTTCCAAATCCGAATTGCCGGGCCTCACGCTTGACACCTGCCATCAGATTTTGTACAGCCACCTTGTCCGCAGAAAGCCAGTTTGCCTTGAACTGCTGCTCGTCCTTAGCAGTTTTTTGGTCTTCTTTAGGTTCCGCTTGACAATAGCCCAGTATTTCTCAATTGGGCGGAGCTCTGGCGTGTTGGGAGGGTTCTTGTCCTTGGGAACCACCTGCACGTTGTTGGCGGCGTACAACTCCATGGCCTTTTTACCGTAATGGCAAGATGCCAAACAGGCCAAAACAGTACGGAAGAACCGTGTTTCTTCAGGAAAGGCAGCAGACGTTTATTCAAACACTCTTTCACGTAAATTTCTTGGTTGACAGTCCCGGAAGCTATGGAAATGCTGCTTTTCAAGCCACAGGTACAGATGGCTTGCCAAACCAGATATTTCTTTGCGAACTTTGACAGTTTTATGTGCTTGAAAATATCTGCTACCTTTCCCCTTCCTTTTGCCGTATAAAACTCCTGTCCCGGAAGCTGCTTGTAGTCGGCTTTGACGTAGGTTTCGCGGTCCATTACCACGCAGTCAAACTTCGTCAGCATCGTCGTGTACAGCCTCTGGGATCGCGCTTTGGCCGTCGTATTTTGTTTATCATCGCGATTTGGAGTCACTACCTTCTTGTAAGTCGATAGTCCGGCTCGTTTTTTGGCTCGATGCACGGTTGTAGACGATACATCCAGCATATTTCCGGCATCTCGGAGAGAGAGGTTAGGGTTTCGCTTGAAACTACCGGCAACTCTCTTTGTCGTCTCAGCGGCTTCCGGGTTTCGATTTCCCCCCGATCCAGACTTCCTGGCTGTCGACAAACGTTCCCCAAACACTTTAATTACATTTGTAACGGTTGATTTGGCAACTTTTAGCGATTTTGCCAGCTTTGCGTGCGAGTAGCTCGGATTTTCGCGATGCGCGAGCAAAATTTTGATACGCTGCTCTTCTTGCTTGGACGGCATTTTGACAACTGAAGAGTGAATTCCAAAATCAAAATAGGAGCAACATTCTACACACACACACACCTTCAAAATAAGGGGTGTTCAGGTTTCTTAAATGCAAAATTGAAGGAAATACGTCAAGTTTATATTGACCAAATTTTGACCGTATCACATATGGGGGCTATATATGATTATGGACTGATATGGACCACTTTTGGCATGGTTGTTAAATATCATATTTTGCTTCTCCAAAAGGCACCGGAGGTCGGTTTATATGGGGTTATATATAATTATGGAATGATATGAAGCAATTCCTGCATGGTTGTTGGATACCATATACTAACATCACGTACCAAATTTCAACCGAATCGGTTGAATTTTGCTCTTCCAAGGGGCTCCGGAGGTCAAATCTGGGGATCGGCTTATATGTGGGCTATATATAACAACTGAATCAGATGAATTTTGGTATTCCAAGAGGCTCCGGAGGTCAAATCTGGTGATCGGTTTATATGGGGGCTATATATAATTATGCACCGATGAGGACCAATTTTTGCATGGTCATTAGAGACCATATACTAACACCATGTACCAAATTGCAGCTGGATCGGATGACATTTGCTTCTCTTAAAGGCTCCGCAAGTCAAATATGGGGATCGGTTTATATGGGGGCGATATATAATTATAGACCGAAGTGGACCAATTTCTGCATGGTTGTTAGATACCATATACTAACACCATGTACCAAATTTCAGCCGGATCGGATGAAATTTGCTTCTCTTAGAGGGTCTGCAAGCCAAATTTGGGGGGTCCGTTTATATGGGGGCTATACGTAAAAGTGGACCGATATGGCCCATTTACAATACCATCCGACCTACATCAATAACAACTACTTGTGCCAAGTTTTAAGTCGTTAGCTTGTTTCGTTCGGAAGTTAGCGTGGTTTCAACAGACTAACGGACGGACATGCTCTGATCGACTCAGAATTTCACCACGACCCAGAATATATGTATATACTTTATGGGGTCTTAGATCAATATTTCGATGTGTTACAAACGGAATGACAAAGTTAATATACCCCCATCCTGTGGTGGAGGCTATACAAATGTTGTCCAAATTTTATTTCTATTGAAAATTTTGTCCAAATTTTATTTCGTCAAAATTTTATTTATATGGAAACTTTTTTCAACATTTTATTTCTATGGAAACCTTTTCTGGAACTCTCATGTCAACAGCGTGAGTGTGCGTGAGCGTGATTAACAAACCAAAATTTCTATGGAAACCTTTTCTGGAACTCTCATGTCAACAGCGTGAGTGTTCGTGAGCGTGATTAACAAACCAAAATGTCGTGTGTGAGAGTGAGTCACGAAAACAATATCTTCGTGATTGTGCGTGAGTAACGAATTACGCTCACTAAAATAATCCCGCTCTCCAACATAAAACGCTTAAAAGTTAAATTCATTTGCACTAAAAGTGACACCTAGGATGTTAAGAGTTTAATAACGCTCTCAATTTTAATCGTGCTCATGATTTCAGACACGTCCCTAAGGTAAATTACTCATAAAATTATTCGTGAGTCACGAAATATTTCGTGAGTCACGATATTTTTCGTGAGTCACGGTATTTTTCGTGAGTCACGACAGTTTCGTGTGTGAGTGTGCGTGAGTACAAGTTTTCTTTTCGTAAGTGTGCGTGAGCGTGAGACCTACCAAACAATATCGTGCGTGAGTAAGATATTTCCGTCGTGAGTGTGCGTGAGCGTGAGTAAAATATTACTCACGTACACACATCTAATGGAAACCATTTTTATACCCTTCACCACTACTGTGGTACAGGGTATAATTAGTTTGTGCGTTTGTATGTAACGCCAAGAAGGAGTAATCATAGACCAACCTTTTAGTATACGGATCGGCTTAGAATTAAATTCTGAATCGATTTAGCGATGTCCGTCTGTCTGTCTGTCTGTCTGTCTGTCTGTCCGTCTGTCTGTTAATGTATTTTTGTGTGCAAAGTACAGCTCGCAGTTTTAGTCCGATTATCCTAAAATTTGGTATAGGGTCCTGTTTCGGCTCAAAGACGATCCCTTTTGATTTTGGAAAAAATCGGTTCAGATTTATATATAGCTGCCATATATATTTTTCACCGATCTGGTTCTTTCTATGGAAATTTTTTCAAAATTTTATTTCTATAGAAAATTTGATCAAAATTTTATTTTCATAAAAAAATTTGTCAAAATTTTATTTCTAAAGAAAATTTTGTCAAAATTTAGTCAAAATTTTATTTCTATAGGAAATTTTGTCAGTTTTTGTTTTCATAGAAAATTTTTTCAAAATTTATATTTCAGCAGAAAATTTTCTCAAAATTTTATTTCTATCGAAAATTTTGTCAACATTTTATTACCACAGACATTTTTCTCAACATTTTATATCTCTAGAAAAGTTTTTCAAAATTTTATTTTTAAAGAAAACTTTATCAAAACTTTATTTCTATCGAAAATTTTCTCAGAATTTTATTTCTATCGAAAATTTTGTCAAAATTTTATTTCCAAAGAAAATGTTGTCAAGATTTTATTTCTATAGAAAATTTTGTCAACATTTCATTTCTTTATAAAATTTTCTCAGTTTTATTTCTATATAGATTTTTGTCAAAATTTTATTTCTATAAACAATTTTGTTAAAATTTTATTTCTCTAGAAAATTTTGTCAAAATGTTATTTCCATAGAAAATTTTCCCAAAATTAAATATCTTAATTATGAAATTTTAAAATAAAAATGACACTCCTGTATAATTTGCTTATTTTGACTTGTGGTGCTTTAAGGAGCGATACAGTTGCTCTAAATCGAGCAATATCTCAGAAGCTGGAAAAAGATATGCATACTGCCCATGCACACACACACACATATGAGCTGTGATTGGTTTAATAGAAAAAATGTTTCATAGAAAATATGGGCTCCCTCATTATCTCGCTGTTTTTCAATAGGTATCCACATTTGAATTTAAATTCCGGCGACTTTTTTTTTGGATATTCTCATTAGTTGGGATATCAGTTTCCTTTGTTTTAACTAACATGTTATTCATACATTTGGCCAACTTAACGTTTTCATAATTTCCTCGTTTTGAATATGTATATGCGTGTGTTTGTATGTTGTGGATATATAAATGTTTGTAGTAGTATGTGTGCGAGTACGAGTGTGTGAGTGTTTGATTTCTTGATGCTTAGCGTTTATTGTGATGACAGTGACACTTTACAACCCAAAATAAATATAAAAATGTAATTCCACTTGGACAAGGCTAATAACAGCTCCACAGTAATTCTTATAGGACAACAAACATCAACATCATCATCGTCAGCAGTAGCAGCTAGTATTAACAACTAAAACTAATCTTTACCAAGAAGTGAAAAAGAGAAAGAGAGAGCGAGAGAGCTTTAGAAGAAAAGAAATTGAAAGGACGGAAAATTAGTTGGCATTCCATTTATGGACCATAATTTCCCTCTTATGACTTTTGCGCCATATAAACTGAAAACACTTATCTAAGATTTTGGATTAACATGGCCCAGATTAAATAACACGCAGCTTACACACATATCGTACATACATACATGAACAATTTATCCCATAGAATTTCACTCACTCACACAAACTTACCCATTTCCTGAGTATATATAAACGTAGCTACACACAATTATTGGCCATGTTATTGTGGGGCTTAAACAACTAAAACTCTCAACTATTCATGATAGGAATTAACTTTTCTTGTTTATGGAGAATGATGAAATTAGAAAACTGAACTGAAGTGTGTCATTCCTATAAAAAATAAATATATTATGATTCCATTTGCTATGGATGTTTGGATGATATTAAAATAGGGTTAAATGTAGCCGTTTGTTAAGCTCAAAAACTTGCGCTATATATGCAAATTGAAATGAAAATTAGTCCAAAACCTAAACAAAATACGAACCCAGAATAATATATGGAAAACAACAACTCCAAATATTAAATTTATTTTATTTTTGGTGCTAGTTTGGATTATGAAAATAAACTCCAATTTAATTTTTAACAACACCAAATTTTTATGTTAATAAAAACACCAAATTGTTAACATATGTAATTTTGGGAATAAATTCACTTTTTGAGGCCAGTTTGGATTATGAAAATAAACCCCAATTTAATTTTTAACAACACCAAATTTTTATGTTAATAACAACACCAAATTTGTATGTTATTTTGGGAATAAATTCACTTTTTTGGGGCCAGTTTTGATTATGACAATAAACCCCAATTTAGTTTTTAACAACACCAAATTTTTATGTTATTTTGGGAATAAATTCACTTTTTTTTGGGGCCAGTTTGGATTATGAAAATAAACCCCAATTTAATATTTGAGATTGTACATCGTTTTCAGTGGAGCCTATTATCGCATTCTGAAATTTAACAATTGAGGCACAACTATACACACTTTTGTTGTTCTGAATAGCATTGTATAGCATCAGACTTGGTTATTGTGTGGCCGTCCTTTGGTCGGGATTTTAGACCTTCTACTAAGGACAGACTCCATGGTAGAGTATTCTCAAGACATTCATACACATTTTTAATTTTTTTTAACCGGATTTTTCCATTAGGATTCATTTGTACACGGTCTTTTAAATCAAAAGAAAAAATTAGATCCGATTTTATTTTGGTGTCAATTTTCATGCTTCAGTTGAGGCTCATGTTCATTATGAAGCGTCGCCCTACATTTGTGGCCCTGTTTCACTTGGATTTTGGGGTTCATGTCCCTGGGACCCACTTTCATACCGACTCATAAATTACCCAGCAGACAAAAAATTGGAAGTAAATATTTTTAATGTACATCCAAAAATTCTCTTCTAGAGATGGACATAATTTTCACATCATAAGAAATTTTTTTGGAGTAGTATAAAAAAATCTGCTGTTTGACGCAGTTTTTGCAATAAATTTAAAGTTGCTAAATTTTACTGTATTTAAAACATAGTAAGAATAATTAATATAATGGAAATGGAAAAAAAATCGAAAAAAATATTTATTGCAATTTTTTCCCATTTTTTGTGTATTGTTGGCCTATTTTTTAAAGTGCAAAGCGAAATACTGAAATAGAATCTTCTGAGCCAAATTTGCACTATCCGAATCCAATAAGAACTTGTCCATTGCTGTTGTTGTTGTTGTAACAGTTTTTAATGTAGTTTCATCCATTTTGTGCTATGATTGTGTAGTTCAGCTGGTAGCCAGATCAAGGAAATCTGAGACAAGAATGGGGTGTGTCCAGAGTGATCTGGTAGTGAGACGGGTAGACTTATCTGGGCAAGCAAAAAGGTGACGAGTGTCATGTGGCCCTTGAACATATGTGACACACGTCAGCTACGCTGCTATCAATCACCGATAAGTATGAATTGAGGCGGCTGCACTTGCCTGATCTTAGTTGGGCCAAAACAACCCTTGTCTGCCGTGGGAGGTCTCTCTCCTCCGGTGCAATGGGCGGCGGTCGGACTCCGAGAACAGGATTAACCTTGTAGCTTCTCACCGCTTCAGCTACAGTATCCTCATGAATCCTGTTCAGACCTGTCTGGTATGCGGCCTGATCTAGAGGCTCTCTTTTGTAACGCTGGATCTCTGGCTTTAGAAGGTGAAGATCAACCCTTACATTCCTGGGTGGAGGTTGTCTATCCACAAGATGGTGATTCGGATGACAACTTCGATGGCAACCCAAGAGGTACTGCTTTGACAACATGTAGTTGTGTCGACGCACTGGGTGATCTTGGTCTCCGCATAAAGATGATCTAGGGGTGTACTGCGGAGACATCCTGTTGCGGTTCTAAGGGCAGCGTTCTGACAGGTCTGTATGTTATTCCACTGCGTATCGCTCGTTTGAGGTGTCCACACTGGCGTTGCATAGTTTACCACTGACCGGCCAATTGCCTTATATGTAGTTAACAAGGTTTCTTTGTCCGCACCCCAGGTGCTGCCGGCAAGCAACTTGAGGACCTTGTTTCTACCGCGTAGCTTATCACACATTGCAGTGGCATGGGCGGACGACTTATAAAGGCTGTCGAATGTGACCCCGAGAATCTTGTGGTAATTTGTTGTCGGAATTGTTTCGCCATCGACTCTGACATTCAACTGCCTGCGTACTTCCGCCGTCCATGTAGTGAATAGTGTGGCTGAGGATTTGGTGGGAGATATCCTCAAATTTCTTGCAGTGAAATAACTGGTAAGATCAGCAAGGTAGATATTTAATCGATCGCAAATGTCATCAACAATGGGCCCGGATGCCATGATTGTGCAATCGTCCACATAAGACACAATCTCGACGCCGTCAGGAGGGGGTGGAATCGAGGACAGGTAGAGGTTAAACAGTGCCGGAGATATCACCCCGCCCTGGGGAACTCCCTGTTTAACTCTACGGAGGTTTGACTTCTTGCCCCTGAATTCCACGTACATTGCTATTTTGGCTACGCGTTTGTTAGCTGGCTAGTTAAAAAAAGTTGATGTCTGAATGCATCACAATTAGCCTACAATAATCTGTCCGTCCTTCCATCGTTGTGGTGTGGTGTGGAAGCTATATCTAATCCTGAACTGATTTCAACTAAAATTGACGTGCATATTAAGAATGTTAATTCTACTTTTTGGGCAAAATTTAATGTAAATCGGAGTATAGTATAGTGACATCCCGATATTTCAGGCTCACTTAGACTATTCCGTCCATTGTGATGATAAATCGAAGGAAAACGTTGGCCTCTGTGGTAATAAATGGGAGCTACATCCAAATCTGAACCTATTTCAATCAAATTTGGCATTTGATGACTATCAATTGTATTAAATACTTGTGCAAAATCAATAGCAAATCAGGGTAGAAGGGCACATCGGGCGAAAGATAGATACGGGAGCTAAATCTCATCTGAACCGATTTCTTCCAAACCCATTAGGGTTCTGTGTTGACCCAAAATACATACTTGTGCCAGGTCGCAGTCGATTGGACCAAGTCTTTGATCATATAAATGTGTTCAAAGTCAGACAAGTGGTTGGACAGACTGGCAGACGTACATGGCTATGCCGACTCAGTTGTCGGCCTTAAGCATTATTGCCAAAGATACCACGTTCTTTTTACAAGTTTCTCGGTATTATAAATCCTTAGCATTATAAATTGCGGATGGACCGGAATTTGTTACCATTAATTTGATTTCTTTATTTACAATTTGTTTTTCGGACGGAGATATTTTAAGACATGCACACATAAAAGTCTTCTATACATTCTGACAGTAAAATCTGAATAGTATTTCATATTTTGGTTGTTCTTTCGAAATGAATTTCGATACAATATCAGGATGCGCATTCATTATTGATCAAGATTACCTAAATTATGCACACAAAGAAATCTTCTATACAGGCTTAAAGTCTAGGCGGAAGACCATTAAATATTTCTGTCGGATTATTCAAATCAATTTTGACGCTGCTTCAGGAATTATATTCGATGTTGATCAAGATCAATTATTTGATGCACACAAAGAAATCTTCTATACAGCCTTAAATTATAGGCGGAAGATCATTAAATGTTTCTGTCGGATTATTCAAATCAATTGTGATGCCGCTTCAGGAATTATATTAGATGTTGGACAAACTCCAGACACTAATGATCACAACGAATTATTTTATGACTCCTTAAAGTGTATGCAATGAAACATTATATACTGTTACTCGGACAATTATTTTACTGTTCCAAAGATGGTATATAATAATAACCTGTCGTATTGGTAAGAATCAGGATTTACGAATTTCATTCGTTGTTGATAATTATTACCTAACTTATGCACACAAAGAAATCTCTTATGCAGTCTAAAGATATACACCAGGGACCAATACATTTTTTTGTCAGAATATTAAAATCAATTTTCATGCTGTTTCAGGAATCATATCCATTGTGAAACAGACTCAAGCAGCTTTTGTTGCTTATGTATTGTAGCATTCAATTCCGATACACTATTTTACTAATCAATTATTAAACTACTGCTGAGATGGTATTATTTATTGTCTGCCGTATTGGAAGGAATCAGGATTAGCATTCAGAACTCTCATTCGTTGTTGGTCACGATCAAGAAGCACACAAAGAAATCTCCTCTACAGTCTTAAAGTATAGACGAAGCACTATTAAATGTTTTTGCCGGATTATTCAAATCAATTTTGATGCCTTTTCAGGAATTATATTCGATGTGTGACAGACTCAAGAAACGAATGCACACAACGAATTCTTTTAAGCTTCCTTAAAGTGTAAGGAGTGAAGCATTTTATACTGATACATCATGTCCCAAAACAATTATTTTACTAATTCGAAGATGGTATATATTTATGGCCTATCGTATTGGCAAGAATCAGGATTAAGGAATTGTGCACACAAAAAAATTTCCTATATAGCCTAAACGTATAGGCCAGGGTCCATTAAATGTTTCTGTCGGATTATTCAAATCAATTCCGATGCCGTTACAGGAATCCTATCCATTGTGTAATAGACTCAAGGAACTAGTGCACACAACGATTTTTTTGATTCCGCGTAAATGTTTATGGAGTGAAGCATACTATACTGTTACTCAATTATTCTACTACTTCAGTTATGGTACATATTTATGATCTGCCGTATTATATTCGATGTGATACAGACTCAAGAAACGAATGCACACAACGAATTCTTTTATGCTTCCTTAAAGTGTATGCAGTGAAGCATTTTATACTGATACATCATGTCCCAAAACAATTATTTTACTAATTCGAAGACGGTATATATTTATGGTCTGCCGTACTGGCAAGAATCAGGATTAAGGAATTTCATCCATTGTTAATCAAGATCACCTAAATTATGCACACAAAGAAATTTTCCACAAGGTCTAAAAGTATAGGCCAGGGACTATTAAATATTTTTGTCGGATTATACAAATCAATTGCGATACCTTTTCAGGAATCATATCCATTCTGCAAAAGAGTCAAGCAACTAGTGCACACAACGAATTCTTTTATTCCGTATAAAACTTTATGTAGTGAAGCAAACTAGACTCTTACTCCATTTCTATAATCAATTATTTTACTACTCTATATATTATATATATTTATGGTCTGCCGTATTGGAAGTTTATTTTTTTCGGCTTAACCCGTTTGCCCCATATTTTAGTTATTTTCCACTCCCTGAACATTTCAGAAATAAATGTATACTAACATATCCATCTACACGTATGTTTATTTATCCTTTATTTGGGATGGCTATCTTTTTAGTCCTTTAATTAAAATTAAAAGGGAAAATTGAAATACTAAATTTTTGTGTATAGTCAAACATCAAAGTCAAGAGGGATACTTCTAACAAAGCTTTCAATGATTTCATTTACTGGAATTATTTTCTGTGACAAGAAGGCTGTCTGGTTTAGGGAGAAGAAGTATCAAGTGAATCCAAAATTTTTCATCTATATTTTTTCCATGGAATCTCTACTCATGGCAAGCTGTTTGATCTCTTGCTTTTACTCTTAAATTTTACTTAAATATTCCAAAAAATTAGCTAAACAATTTTCTTTTCTTTGACCTTTTGTTACCACATTATTGAAGGGAATTGAAAGTAAAAACGAAATTGTATAGAATTCTTGAAAGTAGTCAATGAGTTAAGGTGGATTTAGTGGTTACACACTTGATGTGGTGGTTCTGACCTTTTTAATAAATTAGCAAAAAATTATTTTAGAAACCATTGGAGTTTTTTTGAGGGGGACCATGAGTTTGTTGTACTTTCTGTTTCGGCTATCAATCAACCCTTAATTGGGTTTTAAGGAAAATACAGATTTTATTTCAATTTGATATGGCTAATGTCCAGAGTACCATAAGAGAATGTAATCTATATGGGTTAACCTTGGTATTGTGTGTATTATACAGTTTCCGGAATTCGTTTTAAAGCAGACGGAGATTTTTTTGGAACACAACGTGTATATACAATTCAATGACCCCTGCAAATAAGTTCAATATAAGCTAAAGAAGAAAACGGATCTCAATTCGTTTAAATTCTAGGCCTGCGGCAATATTTTCTATAGAAATAAAATGTTGGCAAAATTTTCTATAGAAATAAAATTTTGACACAATTTTCTATAAAAATTTTTTTTTTTGACATAATTTTTTATAGAAATAAAATTTTGACAAAATTTTCTATAGAAATAAAATTTTACCTAATTTTTTATAGAAATAAAATGTTGACAAAATTTTCTATATAATTAAAAATTTGACCAATATATATATAGAAATAAAGTTTTGACAAAATTTTCTACAGAAATAAAATTTTGCCAAAATTTTCTATAGAAATAAAATTTTGACAAAATTTTCTACAGAAATAAAGTTTTGACAAAATTTTCTACAGAAATAAAATTTTTCCAAAATTTTCTACAGAAATAAAATTTTTCCAAAATTTTCTATAGAAATAAAATTTTAACAAAATTTTCTACAGAAATATAATTTAGACAAAATTTTCTATAGAAATAAATTTTTGACAAAATTTTCTACAGAAATAAAATTTTTCCAAAATTTTCTACAGAAATAAAATTTTTCCAAAATTTTCTATAGAAATAAAATTTTAACAAAATTTTCTACAGAAATAAAATTTTGACAAAATTTTCTATAGAAATAAAATTTTCTATAGAAACAAAATTTAGACAAACTTTTCTATGGAAATAAAATTTGACATAATTTTTTATAGAAATAAAATTTTGACAAAATTTTCTATAAATTTAAAAATTTGATAAAATTTTCTATAGAAATAAAGTTTTGACAAAATTTTCTGCAGAAATAAAATTTTGCCAAAATTTTCTATAGAGATAAAATATTGACAAAATTTTCTACAGAAATAAAATTTTGACAAAATTTTCAATAGAAATAACATTTTCTATAGAAATAAAATTTAGACAAAATTTTCTATAGAAATAAAATTTTAACAAAATTTTCTATAGAAAAAAAAATTTTTAAAAATTTTCTATAGAAATAAAGTTTTGACAAAATTTTCTATAGATATGAAATGTTGACAAAATTTTCTATAGAAATACAATTTTGATAAAAGTTTCTGTAGAAATAAAAATTTCACAAAATTTCCTATAGAAATAAAATTTTGACAAAATTTTCTATAGAAGTAAGATTTTGACAAAATTTTCAACAGAAATAAAATTTTGACAAAATTTTCTATATAATTAAAAATTTGACCAATATATATAGAAATAAAGTTTTGACAAAATTTTCTACAGAAATAAAATTTTGCCAACATTTTCTATAGAAATAAAATTTTGACAAAATTTTCTACAGAAATAAAATTTTGACATAATTTTTTATTGAAATAAAATTTTTCCAAAATTTTCTATAGAAATAAAATTTTGACAAAATTTTCTACAGAAATAAAGTTTTGACAAAATTTTCTACAGAAATGAAATTTTTCCAAAATTTTCTACAGAAATAAAATTTTTCCAAAATTTTCTATAGAAATAAAATTTTAACAAAATTTTCTACAGAAATATAATTTAGACAAAATTTTCTATAGAAATAAATTTTTGACAAAATTTTCTACAGAAATAAAATTTTTCCAAAATTTTCTACAGAAATAAAATTTTTCCAAAATTTTCTATAGAAATAAAATTTTAACAAAATTTTCTACAGAAATAAAATTTTGACAAAATTTTCTATAGAAATAAAATTTTCTATAGAAACAAAATTCAGACAAACTTTTCTATGGAAATAAAATTTTGACATAATTTTTTATAGAAATAAAATGTTGACAAAATTTTCTATAAATTTAAAAATTTGATAAAATTTTCTATAGAAATAAAGTTTTGACAAAATTTTCTACAGAAATAAAATTTTGCCAAAATTTTCTATAGAGATAAAATATTGACAAAATTTTCTACAGAAATAAAATTTTGACAAAATTTTCAATAGAAATAACATTTTCTATAGAAATAAAATTTAGACAAAATTTTCTATAGAAATAAAATTTTAACAAAATTTTCTATAGAAAAAAAATTTTAAAAAATTTTCTATAGAAATAAAGTTTTGACAAAATTTTCTATAGATATAAAATTTTGACAAAATTTTCTATAGAAATACAATTTTGATAAAAGTTTCTGTAGAAATAAAAATTTCACAAAATTTCCTATAGAAATAAAATTTTGACAAAATTTTCTATAGAAGTAAGATTTTGACAAAATTTTCAACAGAAATAAAATTTTGACAAAATTTTCTATAGAAATAAAATGTTGACAAAATATTCTATAGAAATGAAATTTTCACCAACTTTTCTATGGAAATAAAATTTTGACAACATTTTCAATAGAAATAAAATTTTATTAAAATTTTCCATAGAAATAACATTTTGATAAAATTTTCAACAGAAATAAAATTTTGACTAAATTTTCTATAGAATTAAATATAAAGAAAATTTTCTATGGAAATAAAATTTTGATAAAATTTTCTACAGAAATAAAATTTTGACAAAATTTTCTATAGAAATAAAATTTTGATAAAATATTCTTTAGAAATAATATTATGATTGATATTCTATAGAGATAAAATTTTGATAAATGTTTCTGTGGAAATAAAAATTTCACAACATTTCCTATAGAAATAAAATTTTGACTAAATTTTCTATAGAATTTAAAGAAAATTTTCTATGGAAATAATATTTTGATAAAATTTTCTACAGAAATAAAATTTTGACAACATTTTCTATAGAAATAAAATTTTGATAAAATATTCTTTAGAAATAATATTATGATTGATATAAAAACATTTTGATAAAAGGTTCTGTGGAAATAAAAATTTCACAACATTTCCTATAGAAAAAAAACTTTCGACAAAATTTTCTATAGAACTAAAATTTTGATAAAATTTTCTTTAGAAATAAAATTTTGACGAATTTTTTATATATAAATGAAATTTTGACAAATTTTCTAAAGAATTAAATTTAAAGAAAATTTTCTACAGAAATAAAATATTGACAAAATTTTCTGTAGAAATAAAATTTTCTACAGAAATAAAATTTTGACAAAATTTTCTATAAAAATAAAATTTTGATAAAATATACTTTAGAAATGTCCTGCACTGTATTTTTTGATAAAAATTTCTATAGAAATAAAACTTTGACAAAATTTTCTATAGAAATAAAATTTTGACAAAATTTTCTATAGAAATAAAGTTTTGATAAAAGTCTCTGTAGAAATAAAAATTTCACAAAATTTCCTATAGAAATAAAATTTTGATACAATTTTCTATATAAATAAAATTTTGACAAATTTTTCTATATAAGTAAAATTTTGACAAAATTTTCTATAGAAATAAAAATTTGACAAAATTTCCTATAGAATTAAATTTTAGGACAATTTTCTATAGTATTAAATTTTAGGAAAATTTTCTATAGAAATAAAATTTTGACAAAATTTTCTGCAGAAATAAAATTTTGACAAAAAATCATTAATCTATTATTACAAAATTTTCTACAGAAATAAAATTTTGACAAAATTTCCTATAGAAATAAAATTTTCTATGGAAATAAAATTTTGACAAAATTTTCTATAGAATTAAATTTAAAGAAAATTGATATTGTTTTTTTTTAATTTCAGCTTAAAACCATGTGTTGACTAAACTATAAGAGTAGCTTAACCGACAGTGGAAAAGTATGTTTGGCAAATTTATTTGGGATTTTTTTTTAATTTGGTAGATTTGTGGTAAACTTTCCTTCAAATTTTGGTAGATTATTTTTGGCATGCGTGGTAATCGTGTTTGTCAGACATCATTCGAGAATCATAATTTTAGACTTTCCTTAATTGGTTAGTTAAAGCTTTTTTTGGCTCTATTTCAAAATGGTTAGAACACTAAAGTAAAACCACTGCATCTAAACATTGATTACATATTCATATTCTATCCATTTAATTCACATATCTATCCTTCCGTTTCCGCAAATATCCCCTTTAACATGAATTCTTTACGAGTATGTGTGTGTGTGTTTATGTAATAAATGTTCATGTTTCATCTTTGCATGTTTGAAAATAAATTCGATTTTTTGTTGCTTCTTCCAGCTATATGATTTTTCAGTTAAAGGTCATTTTTCATATCCTGCACTGTATTTTTTTTCGTTCTACAGCTTTTCGTTTTTTTTTTTAGATTTTTTTCTTGCTGCATCTTTACCACCTATTTGTGCTTCCTGCTTGTTATTTCGTTTGATATTTGCAAACAATTTTGTATGTGTTTTTTTATTTTGTCGTTTTTAGTTAAACTTCTTGATATCCTGTGCATATAAACATATATGTGTGTGTCTGTGTGGAGGTTTATTTGTTTGCGCGTGTGTTTTCCTCTGTGGTATGCATTAATTTTCATGTTGTGCTGTCAGTTTTTGATAGCTATGAAATATGCAAAAATTGTTTGCCATTCAGTTAAAGCGAAAGAACCTTAACTATATTTTGGAATCAAATGCTGCAAAGGTAACTAAGATTGGGGGTAGCATACACCGGAAAGGACCAACCTTCCACCTAACTTACTGTAGGCGAAGAGTTTAGTCAACTGATCTAGCAGCTAAGCTAAATATGTATAGGGTGGTCGATATATAATGCAACCATATTCAGTTTGATTTCACTACTAAACGGCTCGTCTAATAGAAGACAGATTTAATCTTGTTCATTTTATTGTTCACAAGCTTACAAAAGCATTTTGATCTATTGCATGCAGAAATAAAGTTATTCGTAATTGAATAGAAGCGTGATAGAGTGATTACTTTATGTTTGACTGGAAAACCACAGAAAATGTCAGAATTTTATTTCTATAGAACCTTTTGCCATTTGTTTTTTCTATAGAAAATTTGGTCAAAAATTTGATTTCTATAGAACATTTTGTCAAAAGTCTAATACTATAGAAAGTTTTGTATTTCTATAGAAGATGTTGTCAAAATTTTATTTCCTTGGTAAATGTTGCCAATATTTTATTTCTATATAAAATTTTGTCAAAACGTTATTTGTAAGCTTTATATCTATAGAAAATGTTGTCAAACTTTATTTTCTTGGAAAATGTTGCCAATATCTTATTTCAATTTAAAATTTTGTCAAAAATTTTTGTTTGCTATGGAAAATTTTGTCAAAACGTTATTTCTATGGAAAATTTTGTCAAAATTTTATTTGTACAGAAATTTTCTCAAATTTTTTTTCTATAGAAAATTTTGTTTTTATTTCTATGGAAAATTTTGCTTTTATTGCTATGGCAAATTTTGTCAAAATTTTATTTCTATAGAAAATTTTGTCAAAGTTATTTTTTTATATAGAACATTTTGTTTTCATTATTGCGGAAAATTTTGTTTTTATTTCTATGGAAACTTTTGTCAAAATGTTGTTGCTATAGAACATTTTGCCAAAATTTTATTGTTATAGAAAATTTTGTCAAAATTTTATTGCTATAGAAAATTTTGTCAAAGTAGTCATAGAAAATTTTGTCAAAATTTTATTTTTATAGAAAATTGTATTTCTATGGAAAATTATGTTAAAAGGTTATTTCTATAGGAAATTTTGTCAAAATTATATTTCTATAGAAAATTTAGTCAAAATTTTATTTCTATTAAAAAATTTTTCACAACATTTTTTTTTATAGAAAATTTTGTTTTTATTTCTATGCAAAATCTTGCTTTTATTGCTATGGAAAAATTTGTCAAAATTTTATTTCTATAGAAGATTTTGTCAAACTTATTTTTTTATATAGAAAATTTTGTTTTTATTACTGTGGAAAATTTCGTTTTTATTTCAATGGAAAATTTTGTAAAAATTTTATTTCTATGAAAAATATTTTCAAACTTTTATTTCTATAAAAAAATTTGTTAAAATTTTATTTCTATAGAAAATTTTATCAATATTTGATTTCCTTTTTTTCTATGGAAAATTTGTCAACTTTTTATTTCTATAGATAATTTTGACAAAAAAATTTCAGATTTATTTTTGTGACAATTTGGTAAAAATTTTATTTCTATAGAAAATGCTGTCAAAATTTTAGTTCCTTGGAAAATGTTGCCAATACTTATTTTATTTCTATATAAAATTTTTGTTTCTATACAAAATTTTGTCAAAATTTTAATTCTGTGGAAAATTTTGTCAAAATTTTATTTCTGTAGAAAATGTTGCCAAAAGTTTGTTTCTATAGAGAATTTTGTAAAACTTTTATACTTTTTTTGTCTCTGTAGAAAATGTTGTCAAAATTTTATTGCTATAGAAAATGTTGTCAAAATTTTATTGCTATAGAAAATTTTGTCAAAATTGTAGTTCCTTGAAAAATATTGCAAATATTTTACTTCTATATAAAATTTTATTTCTATAATTCATTGTGTAGAAAATTTTGTCACAATTTTAATTCTATAGAAAATTTTGCCAAAATTTTGCTTCTATAGAAAATTTTGTAAAACTTTTACACTTGTAGAAAATATTAAAATTTTAATCTCTGTAGAAAATGTTGAGAAAATTTTTTTGTTATAGAAAATTTTGTCAAAATTTTATTGCTGCAGAAGTTTTTGTCAAAATTTTATTGGTAGTTTATTTCTGTAGAAAATTTTAATTCTGTAGAAAATTTTGTCAAAACTTTTATTCTATAGAAAAATTTTGTCAACGTTTTATTTCAATAGAAGAATTTTGTCAAAAAATGGAAAATTTTGCCAAAATTTTGTGCCTATGGAAACTTTTACCAACACTTAATTCTATAGAAAATTTTGTCAAAATTTGATTTCTATAGAAAATTTTGTCAAAATTTACTTTCTTTAGAAAATTTTGTCAAAATATGAGTTCTATACATAATTTTGTCAAAATTTGATTTCTATAGAAAATTTTGTCATAGTTTTTATTACTATAGAACATTTTGTCACAATTGTATTTCTATAAAAATTTTGTCAAATTTTTATTTTAATAGAAAATTTTGCAAAATTTTATTTCTATATATTGATTTTGTCAAAATTTTATATCAATAGAAAATTTTTTCAAAATTTTATTTCTATAGAAAAATTTCTCATAATATTATTTCCATATAAAATTTTGTCAAAGTTTTATTTCTATACAAAATTTTTTCAAAATTTTAATTTTGTAGAAAATTTTGTCAAAATTTTAATTCTGTAGAAAATTTTGTCAAAATTGTATTGTTGTGGAAGATTTTGTCAAAATTTTATTGGTATTTTAGTTGTATAGATAAATTAGTCAAAAATTTATTTCTATAGAAAATTTAGTCAAAATGTTATTTCTACGACAATTTATTCAAAACTTTAATTCTATAGAAAATTTTGTCAAAATTTTATTTCAATAGAAAATTTTGTCAACATTTTTTTGCTTAAACAATTTTATCAAAATTTTATTTCTATGGAAAATTTTGTCAAAATTTTATTTCTATGAAAATAAAAATGTTATTTCTATAGGAAATTTTAGAAAAATTGCATTTCTTGAACATTTTATCAATCTCCGAAAGAATAAGAAATCTACCATTTTTGGTAGAAGTCTACCAACTGTTGCGACCGTGTCCAAAATATCACAGATCCAATTTCGTACAGCTTTGGGTATGGGACTCATAAAATCGATCATTTGTCACTAATTCTATTCATAATCTTCACAGATTTTGAGAACAAAATATACATATAAAATATTACACTATAAAATGTGGGAAAAATAGTATAATTTTGCTACTTCAGATGCGAATATTTTTCGTCTTGTATTTTGTACAAATTTATTTTATACACAGCTTCAAATTTATTTCTTTTGTAGATGATGATGACATAGATGATTTAAACAAATCCATTTCATGTTTTTGTTATTTCTGTAGAAAATTTTGTCAAAATTTTATTTGTACACAGAATTTTGTCAAAATTTTAATTCTACAGAAAATTTTGTCAAAATTTTAATTCTGTAGAAAATTTTGTAAAACTTTTACACATGTAGAAAATATTAAAATTTTGTCTCTGTAGAAAATTTTTGTCAAAATTTTATTGCTATAGAAAATTTTGTCACAATTTTATTGCTATAGAAAATTTTGTCAAAATTTTATTGCTTTAGAAGACTTTGTCAAAATTTTATTGGTATTTTATTTCTATTGAAAATTTAGTACATTTTTTTTTATAGAAATGTTTGTCAAAATTTTTTTCAATAGAAAATTTTGTCAAAATTATATTGCTGTAGAAAATCTTATTAAAATTTTATTTCTATGGAAAATTTTGTCAAAATTTTATGTCTATGGAAAATTTTATAAAAATGTTATTTCTATAGAAAATTTTGTTTCTACGAGTATAGGAAATTTTGGCAAAATTGAACTTCGTGAAAATTTTATCAATCTACGAAAGAATAAGAAATCTACCATTTTTGTTAGAAGTCTCCAACTGTTGCGACCGTGTCCAAAATACCACAGATCCAATTTCGTGCAGCTTTGTCACTGTTTGAAAGCTATAATTCGTACCAAAGCTATCCAATTCGAATAAATCTTAACTATTTCTAAAATTTTATATTATTTTCTACATTTGTAATTTTGAATGAGGAAAATCATTTTTTATTCGATTATGTTTGAATTTGATTTGTTACTTGTTTTAAGTTTTTTTTGCTATGTTTGTAGTTATTTGGAAATACAGGACATTTATTTATCACATCCCTTAGATATTCCGAATATGCCTAACTCTCTAGATTGGTGTAGGCCATTTTATAGTCGTCTTCACTCGATTTAGGTCTCTTTTACTTATTTTGTTATCTGGTCAACCAGGAGCTTATACGAAAATGTACGTGATTTGAGATCCTCTCGAAATTTCATATTTGCTCGTTGTGTTTTTCATTCGCACAATTTTTCTTATTGAGTTTTTTTTTCGTTGGTTATTTTATCTCCTTTTTCATGGGGTCTTTACTTTAGTCTTGGGTATCTTGTGTGATGCTACTCTTTTTTGACTATGACAATGTTGTTACAGAAATTTGTTGCAATTCTTCGTTATTTTTTTTTGTGTTGTAATCGTTGTGCCCAGCTTCCTGTTTTGGTCAGGTTGCAGGATATGCCGCTGTTACCTACCAACACCAGGAGAGTGTATATGTGTCTTCGTGTCACTGTGGAGTGTTTGTGAGTTTTTTTCGCTTTGTTCGCTTAGCGTGTAAACCTTGTCGTAACAGTTGTCAGGTCATTTAAATGTGAACAATATTTTTGCTTCATTTCCGTTTCCTGCCACAAGCATACATCCTCTTCACACAGCAGAGAGCAGCAAAGGCAGCAGTTACCGGCAATGTTGTTGGCGTCTGACGAGTTTTGTAAGCAAAGTCATGATGGTTTATTTTTCGTTTTTTTTTTTTGATATGTTGCTTGCTCATCGCCATTCCCAGGACCCTGTAACATTTGGTGATGGACACATTGTGTATAGGATACAAAAAAAAAACAGTAAAAGTTAAAGGTAAACACATATTACACCAATCTCATATTTACAGAACCCCATGTTTTTTTGGTTGCCATATTTTCCCAGGGAATTTACAGTTAAATGTCAGATATTATATGAATATTCCAAGAACCTTCCCCCTCCCCTTGGCTCAACCAGCACCATCATCATAATATTGAATGTTACCACTTTTGTGAAAAGATGAATGCCATAAATAAATGAAAAGTTAATTTGAGCAAAAAAAAAACGAATCTCATTTTTTTGTCATTCTTTGGAGGAGGTAGAGAAAATGTATATGATGGAGAATCCATACAAATCGCTCCCATATAACATAATTCAAATTGAGAAATTACACCACAACAATATCATCATGAATCATGAATAACACAAATATTTCTTTGCTCAGGTGAAAATACATGGAATTTTGATAGACATGAAGAAGTTATTATTTTAAAAAATAAAATTTAAACTGTTTTATGGAGAAATTGCCGTGTGCGAAAGGGGCCCCCTATCACTCAAAATATACCTGATTGATGATCAACCATTTCAGAAAATAACTTCCCAGGTTTTTATATGGCCAATATAGACTAACTGCTCATTTAAAAAAATAAAATGTTGACAAAATTTTCTATAGAAATAAAATTTTGAGAAAACTTTCTATAGAAATAAAATTTTCGAAAAATTTTCTTCAGAAATAAAATTTTGAGAAAATTTTCTATCGAAATAAACTTTTGACAAAATTTTCTATAGAAATAAATATTTCATAAAATTTTCTATAGAAATAAAATTTTGATAAAATTTTCTATAGAAATAAAATGTTGACATAATTTTGTATAGAAATAAGATTTTGATAAAAAAATTTCTATAGAAATACAATTTTGACAATATTTTCTATAAAAATAAAATTTTGACAAAATTTTCTATAAGAACGAAATCGATTATTTGAAATTGGCAAAGGAAAATAGAAATGTAACTGCTCATCTAAAGAAATAAAATGTTGACAAAATTTTCTATAGAAATAAAATTTTGAAAACATTTTCTATAGAAATAAAATTTTGAGAAAACTTTCTATAGAAATAAAATTTTGGGAAAATTTTCCACAGAAATAAAATTTTGAGAAAATTTTCTATAGAAATATACTTTTGACAAAAGTTTCTATAGAAATAAAATTTTGATAAATTTTTCTATAGAAATAAAATGTTGATATAATTTTCTATAGAAATAAGATTTTGATAAAAAAAATATTTCTATAGAAATAAAATTTAGAAAATATTTTCTATAGAAATAAAATTGACAAAATTTTCTATAAGAAAGAAATCGATTATTTGAAATTGGCAAAGGAAAATAGAAATGTTGTTTAGCTGCAAGTAGAGGATGCTGATGAGGAATGTGGTAATTCCGAAACGTGCGTCCATCCAACCATCTTGCAGTCCATAGGGCTTTGCCCAAATAAATTTGACAAACATTATTTTCCTCTATAGGTTAAGCTAGTCTTGTAATTTAGTCAACGCAATGGTCAAAACAACAAATATGATTGAAGTGCAAAGCAACGAAAACAAAACGAAATAAAATTTTGACAAAATTTTTTATAAAAATAAAACTGTGACCAAATGTTCTATAGAAATAAAATTTTGACAAAATTTTCTATGGTAATAAAATTTTAATCTTAAAGAAAATTGTGACAAAATTGATTCCTATAGAAAATTTTGGGAAAGTTTTAATTCTATAGAAATTTTTGAAAAAAATTATTCCCATAGAAAATTTTGTCAAAATTTTATTTATATGGAAAATTTTCTCAAAATTTTATTCATATGGAAAATTTTATTTCTATCGAATATTTTGACAAAATTTTAATTCTACATAAAATTTTGACAAAATTTAAATTCTATAGAAAATTTTTACAAAATTAAATTCCTATAGAAAATTTTGTCAAAATTTTATTTCTATAGAAAATTTTGTCAAAATTTTATTTATATAAAAATTTTGTCAAAATTTTATTTCTATAGAAAATTTTGTCAAAATTTAAATTCTATGGAAAATTTTGTCAAAATTTTATTTCTATAGAAAAATTTGTTAAAATTTTATTTCTATAGAAAATTTTGTCAAAATTTTATTTCTATAGAAAATTTTGTCAAAATTTTATTTCTATAGCAAGTTTTGTCAAAATTTTATTTCTATAGAAAATTTTGTCAAGATTTTATTTCTATAGAAAATTTTGTCAAAATTTTATTTCTATAGAAAATTTTGTGGAAATTTTATTTCTATAGAAAATTTTGTCAAAATTTTATTTCTATACAAAAGTTTGTCAAAATTTTATTTCTATAGAAAGTTTTGTCAAAATTTTATTTCCATAGAAAATTTTGTCGAAATTTTATTTCTATAGAAAATTTTGTCAAAATTTTATTTCTGTAGAAAAGTTTGTCAAAATTTTATTTCTATAGAAAGTTTTGTCAAAATTTTATTTCTATAGAAAATTTTGTCAAGATTTTATTTCTATAGAAAATTTTGTCAAAATTGTATTTCTATAGAAAATTTTGTCGAAATTTTATTTCTATAGAAAATTTTGTCAAAATTTTATTTCTATGGAAAATTTTGTCAAAATTTTATTTCTATAGAAAATTTTGTCAAAATTTTATTACTATAGAAAGTCTTGTCAAAATTTCATTTCTATAGAAAGTTTTGTAAAAAGTTTATTTCTATAGCAATGTTTGTCAACATTTTATTTCCATAGAAAATTTTGTCAAAATTTTATTTCTATAGAAAATTTTGTAAAAAATTTATTTCTGTAGAAAATTTTGTCAACATTTTATTTCTATAGACAATTTTGTCAACATTTTATTTCTATAGAACATTTTGTCAACATTTTATTTCTATAGAACATTTTGTCAACATTTTATTTCTATAGAAAATTTTGTCAAAATTTTATTGCTATAGAAAATTTTGTCAACATTTTACTTCCATAGAAAATTTTGTCAACATTTTATTTCTATAGAAAATTTTGTCAAGTTTTTATTTCTATAGAAAATTTTGTCAAAATTTTATTTCTATAGAAAATTTTGTCAAACTGAATTATATACGTATTTAATCGGCCTTTTTTTTGTTTAATATATACCCCTTATGGACTAACTTTCAATTTAGAAGACAGTGTTAAAAAGTTTTACGATACCTTGCCATCGGCAAGTGTTATCGCAACCCATATAATTCGATTGTGGATGACAGCCTTTAGTAGAAGTTCCTACGCAATCCATGGTGGAGGGTACATAAGATTCGGCCTGGCCGAACTTACGGCCGTATATACTTGTTTTTTTTATTGTTTAACAAAATATATCGTAAATACAATAAAATGTTAGAAACAGTTGATATTTATTTTAATAGGCTACCTTTTTTGCATCAAATCTGGAATTTTAACGGCCGATAAAGCCATCCTACGCTGAATAAATGTGACTCTGATGTATTTAGCAAATTCCGTGCCTTCATGAAATGATCAACAGTTTGTCATATTTTGAATGAATACAAGCGGGGACCCACCGTCGGTGATGATTGAGATCTGGTGAGTGATATCCTTGACCGATATCTCTCAAATTTGTTGCCCAAATTATTATTCGACAAAATTTAATGTGATCTGCAGGTATTATCCCGATCGGAAGATATGGGCAACTTTGTATGGAATGACCCATATATTTTTTTCAGTTACTTTTTTTAACAGAGAGAAGTCGGCTTTTAACTTTATGTTGAATTTTCCACAAGATTTTTTTTTGTCAAATTAGTTGAAAGTTATATGACTTTCAAGCCTTAACTAATCAGCTCCATTCTGTTTTATTTTATATTTTATAATTTCTAAATCTTTATCTATTTATTTTAAATTAAGTCTGTTGTTACACTACAAACAATTTAATCCAATATAAATTCGTACAAAGACAAAAGCATCCAATTATTTTCTATAGTCTTTGATTTTTTAAATAAATTCTTATTTTCTTTATTTTCCTAAACATACAATCTCCAGATATTTGATAATGATGCGTCACACAGTTAATATAAATTGGGAAATGTCATTATCTGGACGTATACTTAAATTAATTAATTCATTGACACTTTTTCTCTTAAGGGCAGTTAATATTCGGTACTTTTGGTATTTTAATTAAAAAGCCAAGACATTGCATTAAATAACCTGCCATTCATTGAAAGGTCCTTTATGTGGATATCCTACTACCTTCGTTGGGTCTTTGTACACCTTCTCACCGCCCCCCCCCCCCACACTTAATGCCATTAACACCTTCATTCATACATTAACGATGTCTATTACACTAAGGGGGTGGGGGGGGGGGGGGGGGGGGGGGTCGCATAAAAACACTTTCAGCATTGTTTCAATTTAGTCTTTTCATTTCCTAAAACATTTGAGTATCTTTGCAGAATGAAAAGCTATCATGTGGACAAAACAAAAAATTGGAAACACACAAAAAATGTCGTAAAAATAAAGCGAACAAATTTTTTTGGAGGTTGGGTGACAAGTGGTGGGTGTGTGAAGTGTTAGAATAGGAGGCTATATGGCTTTGTTAATGATGCACAGTGATTCGAAATGGAATGGAATGACAAACGGTAATTCTAGGGAACATTTTTTTTCTGTTAGCGAATACCATAAAGATCAAATTGAAATTTCGATCTCCATCTTCTAAAATCATCACGGATTTTCAGATGTCCGGTCAATGCTATTTTGCAATTGGTTTCCTATTAAATAATGAAGTATTTCGTGCATTTTAGTGGAGTTAATTAACATTTTGCATACTAGGTTTAGGTTAGGTGGCAGCCCGATTTATTTTCAAGCTCATTTAGACTATTCAGGCCATTACGTACTTGTGATGTACGTTTTCATTGCGCTGATTTTATTGTTATACCCTGCGCTACACTGTGGAACAGGGTATTATAAGTTAGTGCATATGTTTGTAACACCCAGAAGGAGACGAGATAGACACATGGTGTCTTTGGCAATAATGTTCTGGATGGGTCCCTGAGTATATAACCATGTCCGTCTGTCCGTCCGTCCGTCTGTCTGTGAACACATTTTTGTGATCAAAGTCTAGGTCGCAATTTAAGTCCAATCGCCTTCAAATTTGGCACATGTTCTTATTTGGGTCAGAATAGAACCCTATTGATTTTGGAAGAAATCGGTTCAGATTTAGATATAGCTCCCATATATATCTTTCGCCCGATATGGACTAATATGGACCCAGCAGCCAGAGTTTTATACCGATTTGCTTGAAATTTTGTACAAACATAACACTTAGCCGTATAGTCAAGGGTGCAAAATTTGATTGAAATCGGTTCAGATTCAGGAGCTATATCTACTCCCATATATATCTTTCGCCCGATATGAAGTTATATGGCCCCAGAAGCCAGATTTTTGGCCGAATTTGGTTAAAATTGTGCACTAGGAGTACAATTAGTAGTGTAGTCAAGTGTGCCAAATTTTATTGAAATCGGTACAGATTTAGATATATCTCCCATATATATCGTTCGCCCGATTTACACTCATACGACCACAGTGGCCAATCTTTTACTCCGATTTAATTGAAATTTTGCACGGGGAGTATATTTAGCATTGTAGCTATGCGTGCCAAATTTGATTGAAATCGGTTCAGATTTATATATAGCTTTCGCCCGATTTACATTCATATGACCACAGAGGCCAATTTTTAACTCAGATTTAGTTGAAATTTTGCACAGGGAGTAGAATTAGCATTGTAGCTATGCGTGCCAAATTTGGTTGAAATCGGTTCAGATTTAGATATAGCTCCCATATATATCTTTCGCCCGATATGGACTTATATGGCCCCAGAAGCCAGATTTTTGGCCGAATTTGGTTGAAATTTTGCACTAGGAGTATATATCTTTCGCCCGATATGGACTAATATGGTCCTAAAAACCAGAGCTTTGGCCCAATTTGGTTAAAATTTTGCACAGGGAGTAGATTTAGCATTGTAGCTATGTGTGCCAAATTTTATTGAAATCGGTTCAGATTTAGATATAGCTCCCATATATATCTTTCGCCCGCTATGGACATAAGCGTAGGAAGGCCTCTGGGGAGGGGGCTTAGACCCCCCCAGAAAAATTTTAGCCCCCCCAGAATTTGAAACTCTATTCATGATTTTCCATTTTTCAATAAATGTCAATAGTTTTTTTAATTTTTATAAAAATTAAACAAGTATATACAATCGCACAAAGTTCCGCTAAAGACTTTCATGAACAATCGAATTACTTGGTTTGTGGTAGCAGTTACCGATGGCAATGTTTGAAGTCAGATATTTATGAAATAAAGCTGTGGTTGAACTTATGATTGATTTAGTTTCATAAATGAATATCTTAATAATGCTGTAAAAAAGCGTTGCCAGAAAAGTAGTGAAAATGTTCTTTTTGGGTCTAAAAGTGGTGCAAAATTGGCGGAGAAGCAATGAATGTAATATGAGCTTGTCATAGGACAAATGTCCACCATTTCAACAGCCGTTGCACTGCATTTGCATCACTTCTTAAGGTGATATCCGAATTCAGTGTTTTGAATGTGACTTAAAAAGTTTTGTGATATTTTCCCAAATAAATAATTTTTATATTGTTTTTATAATTTTTAATGCATTCTGACGCTTGTTTGAAACGTTTTTCCTCGAATAATTTCCAAAATTTCGATTTTTCTATCATGGATTTATCAGTTTTTTGGCAAAGTTTGAATAATTTGTACCAATTTATTTATTCTTACTCTTTTTAACTATTTGAAAAAAAAAGAAAACAAAAAATTACACATTAAAATATGAAAGTAAGTAAAATATGTAGTTAAATATGTAGTTAAATATGTAGTTAAAAAAAAGACATTTTTGGAAGTACTTTTAAAGTTGTGCATTTAGAACAACTCACATTTTTGTTTTTGCTGGGAAAAGTGTGGAACTACTTTTAGTTGCTTTATAATAAATTAATTGTCGAGTTATTTTGATGTCTAATTTTTTATTCAATTTTATGAAATAAAACATTAATTGAACCTATAAGTTCAGTCTATAAATTTTTAGCTAGGGGGGCTATAGCCCCCCCTAGGAAAATTGTCTAGCTACGCTAATGGCTATGGACTAATACGGTCCCAGAAGCCAGAGTTTTATACCAATTTGGTTGAAATTTTGCACGGGGAGTAGAATTAGCATTGTAGCTATGCGTACCAACTTTGGTTAAAATCGGTTCAGATTTAGATATAGTTCCCATATATATGTTTTTCTGATTTCGACAAAAAATGGTCAAAATACCAACACTTTCCTTGTAAAATCGTCACTGCTTAGTCGAAAAGTTGTAAAAATGACTCTAATTTTCCTAAGCTTCTAATAGATATATATCGAGCGATAAATCATAAATAAACTTTTGCGAAGTTTCCTTAAAATTGCTTCACATTTAAATATTTTCCCATATTATTTTACTAACATTGTGTTCCACCCTAGTGCATTAGCCGACTTAAATTTTGAGTCTATACATTTTGTAGAAGTCTATCAAATTCTGTCCAGATCGAGTGATATTTAAATATATGTATTTGGGACAAACCTTTATATATAGCCCCCAATACATTTGACGGATGTGATATAGTATCGAAAATTTAGATCTACAAAGTGGTGCAGAGTATAATATAGTCGGCCCCGCCCGACTTTTGACTTTTCTTACTTGTTTTTTAATATTTTTTTGTTAGTTTAATGTTTTTACCTCAATTTTAATGAAATTTACTTCTTAACCTATGTTTCCTAAAACTAAAGCAAGTGTATTTTGTTTTTATTTTCTTCTCTAGGTTTTACATATAGCTGATTTACTTGTATAGTAATCTCTTGCCTCTCTCTCGCTCTCTCTTTCTCAACCCACTGTGCTATGATGCCTTGTCAGTTGTGATGCTCTACTGATGCTATCTCGCTTGATGGCTGCACACCGTAAAGAGGGTAGAAAATAGAATTCTACATACGCTCTATTGTTACTGCTGGGGTTCATTGTTAAGATGACTTTGAAAAACAAATTACCTGAATTTTTAATTAAATAATGACAAAGGCAAACGTTGATAAAAACTAAATCGATTACGATGCCCCTAAAATACAAACTCTTTCACGAACCAAAACCAACACCAACACACAATCGCCATTACAGAGACTAAATCCATTCACCCACCATACCGTCCATTGGATAGTCAAACAATTTCGAGTTGTTTTGTTAATGGAACACCTATAGTAACCGTTACCAATACATAAAAACAATATAAAATACTCTCCTAGATATTTTATATACAACTATATATAAAAATATACTAACTCTCCCGGTTACAACTACACACACACACGCACCTACACATATTTTTTATGGTTTATACTTTCATTATGAAAATTTCGATTAAATGTCAACTAATCAGATTTTCGTAACATTTTCAAATGAATGGCAAAGTAGCGATAGAGTATGTTTGGGTGTAACACTCCCAATTAGAGAGAGTGAGAGGGACAGAGAGCTAATATTCACAGTAAGTTTATAGTAATAGAGGTAGTAGTATCTCATTATTGTAATACAATGAATAATGGAATGGAATAAGTGGAATGGGGGTAAATTGTAATTGTCTACCTTCTCGAAATGTCATTGTAGCTACTACGCAATCCAAAAACGAAACCCCCCCCCCAAAAAAAAATCACCAACGTTAATACTTTTATCTACGAAATATAATTAGGCAACCGACGCTTTAGTTGTCTATTGTCTTTGTTGTTTTTGTTTTATGGCATAAAAGGAAAATTAATGAAATTTCACAATATCGAGAGAGTGAGTGAGTTAGTGGATGGATGGATGGATGTCAGGTATGCTACATTTTTGATGGAAGTTATTTAAGCTATAATGGATGATTCGAAAATAAATTTCTCTTTCATGTGATATTAAACAAAATAGTAAAAATAAAACAAAACTTTTAAATACGAATGAAACTTTAGATGGGTCGATTGCCTTTCTTTTCTCTTAAATGGTCTCCATTAGACTTTTTCCAAATATTTTAGATTCAACTTTTTAACATAATCAATGGAAAAGGGTGAATTTAAGTCGTTTATGTCGACGAAAAAATACCATAAACACACTATGTAACCATAGATAATTTTAATTAAATTTTTCACTTTGGCATTAGGTATCTAACTGCGGAAGGCTGTCACTACTGTAAAAAGTTATTTAAAGAGTTGTAAGGATTGGTTTTAAGGTTTCTACTGTTAAGAGATCCCAGAATTCTATTTAAAAATATTTGAAAATCCCAAAAAAAGTGTCACAAAAAAATAGTGAACATTTTCTTTTGGGCCCGGAAGTGGTGCAAATTTGGGGCAGAAGCGATGAATTTAACATTCCAGCAAAAATTTTTCGATATTCTTCGAAAGGCACGACTGTAAAATCATTTCCAAAAATGTCATCCTAAAGATGCTTTCTCATTTTAAATACACAGGAAGTTCTTTTAATTTAATTTTTTATAACTCGTTTTTATACCCTCCACCATAGGATGGTGGTATATTAACTTTGTTTTTTTTTTACTTTTTATTGGATAATTTTAACTTTTTTATTTTCAAATGGGCCAGAGTAAGAATTAGTAAAATGGTACAAATTTTTTTAAATATTTCGAAAAAAATGCTAAATCCATTGTGAAAAAATGGCGAATTTTTGCGTTTCAGGCAAGCGTTAGAATGCATTAAAATTTATAAAAATTTTTTTGTTTAGCAAAATATCACCAAATTTGATCTTATAGTAAATACAAGTGGTTCTTAGTTGATCTTATAGTAAATACAAGATAAAACAAATACATACGGCCGTAAGTTCGGCCAGTCCGAATCTGATGTACCCTCCACCATGGATTGCATAGAAACTTGTACTTAAGATTGTCATTCACAATCGAATTACTTTGGTTGCCGTAAGACTTGCCGATGGCAAGATATCTTAAAACTTCTTAACACCGACTTCTCAATTATAAGTTAGTCCATACGGGGTACATATTAAACAGTAATGCTGGTGACATTTCTGAGGGTTCCAAAGTTTCTCTAAGTGGTTTCACTGGAATGTGGAACGCCGTTCGGACTCGGCTATAAAAAGGAGGTCCCTTGTCATTGAGCTTAACATGGAATCGGGCAGCATCCAGTGATAAGAGAGAAGTTCACCACTGTGGTATCACAATGGACTGAACAGTCTAAGTGAGCCTGATACATCGGGCTGCCACATAACCTAACCTAACCTAACCTAAATTCGGCCAGTACGAATCTTATGTAACCTCCACCATGAATTGCATAGAAACTTGGACTTAAGACTGTCATTCACAATCGAATTACTTGGGTTGCAGAAACACTTGCCGGTAGCAAGGTATCTTAAAAAATCCTTAACACCATCTTCTAAATTGTAAGTTAGTCCATACAGGGGATATATTAAAAAAAAAGGCCGATTAAAGACGTATATAATTCAGTTCGACAAAATTTTCTATAGAAATAAAATGTTGACATAATTTTTTATAGACATAAAATTTTGACTAAATTTTCTATAGAAATAAAATTTTGACAAAATTTTCTATATAAATAAAATTTTAACAAAATTTTCTATAGAAATAAAATTTTTACAAAATTTTCTATAGAAATAAAATTTTGATAAAATTTTCTATAAAAATAAAAATTTTTACAAAATTTTCCATAGAAATAAAATCCATAGAAATCTATAGAAATAAAATCTAGACAAAATTTTGTATAGTAACAAAATTTTGTCAAAATTTTGTCAAAATTTTCGATAGAAATTAAATTTTCACAAAATTTTCTATACAAATACAATCTTAAAAAAATTTTGTATAGTAATAAAATTTTGACAAAATTTTCTATAGAAATAAATTTTTTTGTTGTTTTTTATTGCAGCTTAAAACCATACATTGACTAAACTACAAGTGTAGCTTGTAAATAAAATTTTGGTAGATTATTTTTGGGGATCGCCTATATATAACTATAGACCGATATGGACCAATTTTGCCATGGTTGTTAGCGGCCATATACTAGCGCAATGTACCAAATTTCATGGGAATTATATATAATTAAGACCGCTATGAACCAGTTTTTACTTGGTTGTTAGAGACTATATACTAACACAACGTACCAAATTTCAACAGAATCGGGTGAATTTTGCTCTTTCAAGGGGTTCCGGAGTTCAAATCTGGGTATCGGTTTATATATGGCTACATCTAATTATGGACCGATATGGACCAATTCCTGCATGGTTGTTAGAGACCATATACTAACACCATGTACCAAATTTCAGCCGGGTCGGATAAAATTTGTTTCTCTTAGAGGCTCCGAAAGCCAAATCGGGGTATCGGTTTATACGGGGGCTACATATAATTATGGACCGATATGGACCAATTTCTGCATGGGTGTTAGAGACCATATACTAACACCAAGTACCAAATTTCAACCGAATCTGATGAAATTTGCTCATCCACGAGGCTCCGGAGGTCAAATCTGAGGATCGGTTTATATGGGGGCTATATATAATTATGAACCGATGTGAACCAATTCCTGCATGGTTATTAGAGACTATATACTTGCACCATGTACAAAATTTCAGCCGGATCGGATGAAATTTGTTTCTCTTAGAGGCTTCGCAAGCCAAATCGGGGGATCGGTTTATATGGGGGCTATATATAATTATGCACCGATGTGGACCAAGTTTTGCATGGTTATTAGAGACTATATACTAACACCACGTACCAAATTTCAACCGGATCGGGTAAATTTTGCTCTTCCAAGGGGCTCAAGAGCTCAAATCGGGGGATCGGCTTATATGGGGGCTATGTATAATTATTGACCGATGTGGACCAATTTTTGCATGGTTATTAGATGCCATATACTAACACCATGTACCAAATTTCAGCCGTATCGGATGAAATTTGCTTCTGTTAGAGGCTCCGCAAGCCAAATCGGGGGATCGGTTTATATGGGGGCTATATATAATTATGGACCGATGTGGTCCAATTTTAGCATGGTTGGTAGATGCCATATACTTACACCATGTACAAAATTTCAGACGGATCGGATGAAATTTGCTTCTCTTAGAGGCTTCGCAAGCCAAATCGGGGGATCGGTTTATATGGGGCTATATATAATTATGGACCGATGTGGACCAATTTTTGCATGGTTATTAGAGGCCATATACTAACCCCATGTACCAAATTTCAGCCGGATCGGATGAAATTTGCTTCTCTTAGATGCTCCGAAATCCAAATCTGAGCGTCGGTTTATATGGGGGCTATACGTAAAAGTGGTCCGATATGGCCCATTTGCAATACCATCCGACCTACATCAATAACAACTACTTGTGCCAAGTTTCAAGGCGATAGCTTGTTTCGTTCGGAAGTTAGCGTGATTTCAACAGACGGACGGACGGATGGATGGACATGCTTAGATCGACTCAGAATTTCACCACGACCCAGAATATATATATACATTATGGGGTCTTAGAGCAATATTTCAATGTGTTACAAACGGAATGACAAAGTTAATATACCCCCCATCCTATGGTGGAGGGTATAAAAAAACCTACTAAGGCCATTAGCTCCAAATTTAATTCACATCCAAAATACTAGATTCGGATCACATCTCAAAAAGTGACGAAAATTCCGTGTAACGTCTGTTGAATTGGTGGACATCCGTCCTATGACAAGTCCATGTTAAATTCATCGCTTCTGCGCCAATTTTGCACTACTTCCGGATTCAAAAAGAACATTTTCACTACATTTTTGGCGAAGCTTTGTTTCTTGCTGGGTTGGTATTACTTTTTCTGTTTGTATCACTTCAATATTTTCCCCAATCTAAGGTGAGGCCCTATAACGAATACCCAGTGTTGGACATTGTACAATTTTTTGTGATGTCTTGATTCACCCGAAAAAAATCCAACCAAAGGTCATCAGCCAAATTTCTTTTGGCTATGCATATTTTAAAATATGAAATGCAATCATAAGATTTATTTTAAGGTTAATTAAATAAAACAAATTTGAATATTCATCATTGAATGGAATGGACGATGATGAGAAGGAGCCTTGAACATTTTATAAGTAAGTAATGAACTACTGCATCAGCATAATTTCCAAAGTATGTACTTTTCCTATTTAATTACCATCTAAAACATTTGCATTTGTAGGTTTTTAGCATTTTGATTTCATTGGTTTTGTCCTTGGTTTTGCTCTTCGTCCTTAATTTTGATAATGTACCACTGATAAATAATGAAAACTCAATGGAGCATAAATAAATTGAAAAATGTCCTTGCAGCCCAGTAAAGAGACAAAGAGCCAAAGGAATTGCCATATCAAAAAAAAAGCCGGAATAATATTTGTACCCAATTTGAACCTGAGGAGCCAGCAAACACACTTAGATAATGAAAAATTAATTTATGGCCTTTAGTCGACGTTAAATTAGCTGCATCAATGGTAACAGGATCATAAGAGTCACATAAACAACGACCACCTGCCTGCCTGCATATTAACTTATGCGCTGTGTTTATCATTCATTTGAAATTGTAATGAAAATAGAAAATTTCTATCAAAGAAATACAAACAAAAACGAAAAAAAAAAAAATATTAGAAGAAAGATTCAGGTGTCATCAACGCAGCTAAAACAAAAAGAACAAAAATTATTTCCAAAGAAGTTGATTTGAACAACTTAAAATGCTAACTGCGACATCTAAGAGAAAAACAAAGTAGCAGCACATTGAAGGATTTTTCAGAGAAAATTTCGAAAAAAATCATATATTTACTATGGGTTTTGGTACAGATTATAGGCTGGGATTAGGTTAAAGTGGCAGCCCGATTAAGATTCAGGCTCACTTAGACTATTCAGTCCATTAAAACTCAAGAGTTAATATAATAAAAATATAATTAACCTAATAAATAATATTATCCCAAAGATACGAAAATGATAATCTTATAATGTGATATATGACGGGGTATGAGATGAGTGCAGTCTCACAAGTTAGAGCCACGGGTTAGAGCCAGTTGGTAGAATTCTACCAAACATGGTAGATTTTTTACTGTTTGGTAGATTGGTACAATTCTTGATGTTTTGGTAGATATGCGAACAATTTGCGAAACAATCCTCTCCCAACTAAGAGGTACTTCAATTTTCTATAAAAATAAAATTTTCTATATAAATACAATTTTGAAAAAATTGTGGAAACATTTTCTCTAGAAACAAAATTTTGACAAAATTTACTATAGAAATAAAATTTTGACAACAATTTCTATAGAAATAATATTTTGACAAAATTTTCTATAGAAATAAAATTTTGACAAAATTCTCTATACAAATAAATTTTTGATAAAATTTTGTAAAGAAATAAAATTTTGATAAGACTTTCTATACAAATAAAGTTTTGACAAAATTTTCTATAGAAATACAATTTTGACAAAATTTTATATTGAAATAAAATGTGGACAAAATTTTCTATAGAAATAAAATTTTGACAAAATTTTCTATAGAAATAAAATTTTGACAAAATTTTCTATAGAAATAAAATTTTCCACATTTCCTGTAAAAATAAAATTTGGACAAACTGCACTGTAGAAATAGCAATAATATTTTGACAAATTTTTCTATAGAAATATAATTTTGACAAAATTCTCTATAAAAATAAATTTTTGATAAAATTTTCTAAAGAAATAAAATTTTGATAAGACTTTCTATCCAAATAAAATTTTGATAAGACTTTCTATACAAATAAAGTTTTGACAAAATTTTCTATAGAAATAAAATTTTGACAAAATGAATTATAGGAATACACTTTTCACAAAATTTTCTATAGAAATAAAATTTTGCCAAAATTTTTCATAGAAATAAAATTTTGACAAAATTTTCTATAGAAATAAAATTTTGACAAAATTTTTTATTTATTTATTTATTGTTTATTTTAATCATACAGTAAATGAATGATAAAAAAGAAAAGGGAAAAAGTAACATTGGCTGCTAAGGCCATCAGCTATAATTTTTTTTTTATAGAAATAAAATTTTGAGAAAGTTTTCTATAGAAATAAAGTTTTGACAAAAATTTTTTATAGAAATAAAATTTTAACAAAATTTTCTAAAAAAATAAAATTGTGACAAAATTTTCTAGAGTAATAAAATTGTGACTAAGTTTTGTATAGAAATGAAATTTTGACAAAATTTTCTAAAGATAAAAATTTTTACACAAGTTTCGATAAAAATAAAATTTTAACGAATTTTTCTAAAGAAATAAAATTTTGACAAATTTTCTATAAAAATAAAATTTTGGCCCAATTTTCTATAGAAAATAAATTTTGGCAAAATTTTCTATAGATATAACATTTTGAAAAAATTTTCTATAGATATAAAATCTTGACATAATTTTCGTTAAAAATAAAACTTTGACAAAATTTTCTTTCAAAATTTTCAAAATTTTCTATACAAATATAATTTTGACAAACTTTTCTATAGAAATACAATTTTGACAAAATTCACTATAAGAATAAAATTTTCACAAAGTTTTCTATAGAAATAAAATTTTGACAAAATTTTTTTATAGAAATAAAATTTTGAGAAAATTTTCTATAGAAATAAAATTTTGACAAAATTTTTTATAGAAATAAAATTTTAACAAAATTTTCTAAAGAAATAAAATTGTGACAAAATTTTCTATAGTAATAACGTTTTGACTAAGTTTTGTATAGAAATGAAATTTTGACAAAATTTTCTAAAGGATAAAAATTTTTACACAAGTTTCGATAAAAATAAAATGTTAACGAAATTTTCTAAAGAAATAAAATTTTGACAAAATTTTCTATAAAAATAAAATTTTGGCCCAATTTTTTATAGAAAATAAATTTTTACAAAATTTTCTATACATATATATGTTGAAAAAATTTTCTATAGATATAACATTTTGAAAAAAATTTCTATAGATATAAAATCTTGACATAATTTTCTTTAAAAAAAATTTTTTTTGACACAAGTTTCGTTAAAAATAAAAGTTTGACAAAATTTTCTTAAGTAATAAAAGTTTGACAAAATTTTTTATAGAAATAAAATTTTTGCGAAATTTTCTATTGAAATACAGTTTTGACAAAATTTTCTGTAGAAATTAAATTTTAACAAAATTTTCGATAGATATAAAATTTTGAAAAAATTTCCGATAGATATAAAATTTTGACAAAATTTTCTATAGAAATAAAATTTTGACAAAATTTTCCATAGAAATAAAATTTTAACAAAATTTTCTATAGACATAAAATTTTGACAAAATTTTCTATAGACATAAAATTTTGACAAAATTTGGTATAGAAATAGAAATAATTCTCACAAAATTTTCTATAGAAATAAAGTTTTCATAAAAATTTCTATAGAAATAAAATTTTGACAAAAATTTCTATAGAAATAAAATTTTGACAAACGTTTCTATAAAAATAAAATTTTGACAAACGTTTCTATAAAAATAAAATTTTGACAAACGTTTCTATAAAAATAAAATTTTGACAAAATTTTCTATAGAAATAAAATTTTGACAAAATTTTTATAGAAATAAAATTTTCACAAAATTTTCTAAAGAAATAAAATTGTGACAAAATCTTCTCTAGAAATAAAGTTTTCACTAAATTTTCTATAGAAATTAAATTTTGACAAAATTTTCTAAAGGATAAAAATTTTGACACAAATTTCGTTAAAAATAAAACTTTGCAAAATTTTCCTAAGTAATACAAGTTTGACAAAATTTTCTATAGAAATAAAATTTTTGTGAAATTTTCTATTGAAATACAATTTTGACAAAATGTTTACAAAATTTTCTGTAGAAATTTAATTTTGACAAAATTTGCGATAGATATTAAATTTGGCAAAATTCACTATAGAAATAAAATGTTCACAAAATTTTCTATAGGAATAAAGTATTGACAAAATTTTCCATAGAAATACAATTTTGAAAAAAATTTCCATAGAAATAAAATTTTGACAAAAATTTCTATAGAAATAAAATTTTGACAAACGTTTATATAAAAATAAAATTTTGACCAAATTTTTTATAGGAATTAAATTTTGACAAAATTTTTATAGAAATAAAATTTTGAGAAACTTTTTTATAGAAATAAAGTTTTCACTAAGTTTTGTATAGAAATGAAATTTTGACAAAATTTTCTAATGGATAGACATTTTGACACAAGTTTTGATAAAAATAAAATTTTAACGAAATTTTCTATAGATATAAAATGTTGACAAAATGTTCTATAGAAATAAAATTTTGACACAAGTTTCGTTAAAAATAAAACTTTGACAAAATTTTCTTAAGTAATAAGAAATAATTTTGTTGCGACATTTTCTATTGAAATACTGTCAAAATTGTATTTGAACAGAAAATTTCGCAAAAAATTTTCTATAGAAATTAAATTTTGACAAAATTTTCAATAGATATAAAATTTTGACAAAATTTCTATAGAAAATTTTGACAAAATTGTCTAAAGGAATAAAATTTGGATAAAATTTTCTATAGAAATAAAAGTTTAACTAAATTTTCTATAGAAACAAAATTTTCTATGGAAATATTTTTTTTATAGAAATAAAAATAACTTGTATCTACTTTACTTTTTCTGTTTTTTTATGTGATTTGCAAAGGTATGCAATTTCTCCAAATCTTCCACTGTTTCACCATTAAGATATTCTTCTACTGCTTTGCAATTGTTACCAAGTCAAATAATCACAGGACACTCACGTAAAGGAAATTATTCATAATGCTTTTCGAAGACAGTTGATTTAATTTAATATACTCCGCACTTCAAATCTACATAACTGTGAAAGTAATGAAGTGGAGAAAAATACTATGAGCAAATGATAATAAGCCTAGGTGGAATACAATTTCTTGCCTACCCAATAGCTGGGAGTGGGTCCCTACTTTATGGCCTCGAAACCCACAAATTAATTAAAACAAATTTCTGCTTGGTATGGGGTCCACCTAAATGGTCCTTCATGACTTTTGTTTTTGTACGAAAATATCTATGCAGTATACACACATACATATACAGGTACGCAATCATCATAGATTTCTCTCAACACCACATTCATAAACCACTAAAGCTTAAGTGTGTGCATTCCTCAAGTATCATAAGAAACTAGGTTAATTGGCTCTGGTCATAATAATAATGAGAAGACCACAATCTCAGTAGCCTATACACTTTTGTGGATTAATATAAAATATTCACCAAATTTTAATTGTGGTCATCAATTAAATTGATGATCATTGGAGATTACAGGACCCTCCACCCTAAGTCACATTAATCTATCAGAATGTTTCTATGACCATAAATCGTTGGGAAGATGGGAAAAATTGCAAAATATATATAAAGTCTCAAATTGCATTTAAGGATATAATAGTGATTGATAAAAAAGAATGATGAGGTGCTACAAATATAACATTTTTGACGATTTTATTAAGGGGCTGTAAGGAAAGTTTTACTCATTTATAGCATATAGCCTTCTCCCTGTTTCCCAGAATTTTAAACCATTTCTACTTGTTTTCTCTAATCATTGCCAAAACATTGACTCGGGCTGCTCACATTAATAAGAGAGTATAACTAGTCCAAATGAAACAAAAAATTTATCAATTTTTTAATAGAAATAAAATTTTGACAAAATTTTCTATAGAAAGAAAATTCTGACAAACTTTTCTATAGAAATCACATTTTCACAAAATTTTCTATAGAAATAAAATTTTGACAAAATTTTCTATAGAAATATAATTTTAACAAAATTTTTTATAGAAATACAATTATGACATAATTTTCTACAGAAATAGAATTTGGAAAAATTTTCTATAGAAATAAAATTTTGTGAAAATTTTCTATAGAAATAGATTTTGGCAAAATTTCCTTTAGAAATAAAATTTTGTGAAAATTTTCTATAAAAATAAAATTTTGAAAAAATTTTCTATAGAAATAGAATTTTGTCAAAATTTTTTATAGAAATAGAATTTTGACAAAAATTTTCTAGAGAAATAAGATTTTGACAAACTTTTCTATAGAAATAAAATTTATCTAAGTTTGTTGTTTTTCTTTTTCGACCTTTTTGTTTATTACCTTATGTTTTGTTTTTGTACATTCAAGCTCGAGGTCAAAGTTTTATTTTTATTTTTATTATTTTTTTTAATAATACGATATTTCGATCTCCTTCGGAAATCATCGACGGGAATAAAATAAATAAATAAAGTTAAGACCTATGTCACTGGTGTTGTCCTCTCATTTCTGTTGCTGCTACCATACTCTGGTACCACACACAGGTTTTAACTTTACTTATTTATTTTATTCCCGTCGATGATTTCCGAAGGAGATCGCACTATCGAATAAAAATAAAATTTTGACCTCGAGCTGGAATTTACAAAAAAAAAAAAAAAACATAAGGAAATAAAATTTTGACAAAGTTTACTATAGAAATAAAATTTTGAAAAAAATTTATAGAAATAAAATTTTGACAAAATTTTGTATTGAAATAAAATTTTGACAAAATTTTGACAAATTTTCTATAATATAAAATTTTGACAAAATTTTCTATAGAAAGAAAATTCTGACAAACTTTTCTATAGAAATAAAATTTTGACAAAATTTTCTATTGAAATAAAATTTTGACAACATTTTCTATAAAATAAAATTTTCACAAATTTTCTATAGAAAGAAAATTCTGACAAACTTTTCTATAGAAATAAAATTTTGACGAAATTTTCTATAGAAATAAAATTTTCTATAGAAATAAAATTTTGACAAAACTTTCTATAGAAATAAAATTTTGAAAAAATTTTCTATAAAAATAAAATTTTGACAAAATTTTCGATAGAAGTAAAATTTTCTATAGAAATAAAATTATGACAAAATTTTCTATAGAAATATAATTTTGACAAAATTTTCTATAGAATCAAAATCTTGACAAAATTTTCTATAGGAAGAAAATTTTGACAAAATTTTCTATAGAAAGAAAATTCTGACAAAACTTTCTATAGAAATAAAATTTCCTTAATCTATGTCTGTCCATAAAGCTCGAAAAATAATTGTTAATTAGATATAATGCATTTGGACGTCAATTGCCTGTTTCGGTATCAGGCTAACATGAAATATAATATTTTGACAAAATTTTCTATAGAAATATAATTTTGACAAAAATTTCTATAGAATCAAAATTTTCTATAGAATCAAAATTTTGACAAAATTTTCTATAGAAAGAAAATTTTGACAAAATTTTCTATAGAAAGAAAATTTTGACAAAATTTTCTAAAGAAAGAAAATTCTGACAAAACTTTCTATATAAAATTAAAAAATAAAATTTTGACAAAATTTTCTATAAAAATAAAATTTTGACAAAATTTTCTATAGAAATAAAATTTTGAATCAATTTTTTTTATAGATATAAAATTTTAGGAAAAATAGGACATTTACAATTCTATATTTATTCTATCTACGTATCTACTTTACTTTTGTTCTGCTTTTTTTTGTTTTTTTTTCAATTAAAACATTTGTTGAATCAATTATATTTTTGATTATTTTTTAAACCTCAATTAAGATTTTAATTGGAACAATTTTCGTATATCAAATTTTCAAATTTATACACCACATATCTATGACTTTTCCTTTACAGAGGGAGTTTTCATACCCAAACCAATGGCCATGATACAGGACAACAATAGTGCCACATAACCAGTACCATAAAATTGTCTAATTTCCATTAGCTTGGCGGTATCGAACAGCATATGACGAATACCAGCAACCATATGAAATGAGAATGGAAATCCCAAAATAGTTTTGACAACAGTCCATCCAATATAGTTCATGGGCAAGCCTTTCAATTTATCCACATAGAATTCCATTTTGTGGCTCGATAGTAATGAAGTCAAACCGACAGTCCATGTTAATATGCCCAAAGCAAAACCAGTCATTCGAAGAGTTATGGACATCATTGATGTCAATTGTGGTTTATAGATGGTTAGATGAGGTGAGAGAACTCTTTTTAGAGCTTCATTTTTTTGTTGATAGGTTTTGACCATTAGAGGAGGAGCTTTAACCAACTTCATTTTAATGGAACAGTTTCTGTTGGTATTTACAAATTGATTACGACTTATTTTGATGAGAGAGAAATTCATGAAATTTTTTATTGATTGTTGGCCATATAAATTTCTGGATAGATGGATCCTGGTATAATGAGGGAATTATTGTAATTTTTATCAATAAATGTTATTGCAACTTACATTTCGTTTTGTTTGTGATAAAAGCTTGAAAGCAAGAAAACATTTTTTTTAATTGACAACTTTAAAGGAAATTTGTAAAAAAGGTAAGTACGTCATTAAATAAAATAGGGTGTTTATCATTGAGGTAAACTTTAAATATTTCATTGTAGAGTATATATGGTACACCCTGTGTTGAAATTTCATTTGGCAAAAGCTATCGGATATAACATAAAATTTAAGAATCAGTTGATATTTGTTCGAATTGTCAAAATTGTGATCGCATGATGTCATTCAGATGGCCGACAAAGCTAACACACTGCAAGTGTACAGTGTGTTATGCCATTCTCATCTTAAGACGATCGACACTTTGGTATTTTTTAGTTCCCAATTTACTCTTCAAAATACTCTAGGCGGTAAAGTCCTACGACAAATCCATCGCAAGCTATACCAAAGAGGCTCCTTGGTATTTTGTTCCATTCCCCGAGACGTGTCGTCTTGAGATGATCAGACATTTTGATATTTACTTGAGTGCCAACCTAACTCTCCAAAATGGCCCAGGCGTAAACACCCAACTACAAAGCCATCGCACACAGAAAAAATATCACCAAAATGTTTTCAATTAAAATTTCAATTTATTAAAAATCAAAATTTCAATTGATTTTTAATAAATATTAAAAATTTAATTGGTTCACAAAATTGAATCAAACAATCAATCACAGAATTAATTGTATTAATTAATTTTTTAATTGGTTGACACGTTCTGAGTGCGATGGTGCTGAGTCCTATTGGAATGAAATTTAAGGCATTCACAACATTACGATTGAGCTGTATAACAATTACATACATATCTTTCAAGTTTCTTCTATAATACCATTAGGTCCCATAATAAATTTCGATAAACAGCAAATTATGAATCCCCATGTCAACAATTCCATATCACCATAGTAGAGTAGAATTCATTTATAACGAATTTATTGCAGTAATTTTGCTTTCTTTATATTTACAATAAATTTGATATTTCCTAGAATTTGTAAACTGGCTCAATTACATTTATTTCATTTACAACTAAAATTTTTTGATTATTTTCAAATAGAACAGAAGATCCAATCTAAATTAACTCAATGAATATTTCAATTGGGTCTTATTTAAGAAATCAGAAATTCCAAAAAATTACACATGCCCACTCTCATCATCATCATCTTCCTCATTGTGTCTTCCAAATATTCAATATTTCTTCGTATTGACAAAAATGAAAGGACATTTTTGTTGTTGTTTATTTGTATGTTAGTACGAATGAAGTTCTATTACCAGTATTTATGAAAAAATATTTTTATCTAATTTTTACAAATGAACTGTTGTCATACATATTTTATTTAATAAACCTATTCACAAAACATTCCTAATGACTACATTTGAAGAATTTTTAGCATTTACAGGAGATGTTCTCATATGTATGGAATAGCTAACTCCTCAAGGTCCTTTGAACTTTCAACGAAATTTTCAGATTTTATTTTTTGGGGGGGGATGGTTTGATATTTGCTTGTTAATCCTTTCGAGAACATGGTACGCATTTGTCGTTTCGATATCACCAACATAACTCCCACATGTATATCAGGCAAACATCAAAATAAATCAACAAGAGATGTAACAAAACTAAAGGATTCACAGATATCTCTATAATTGTTGGGTTACAGTA